>NW_013666095.1:531009-535229 GCF_000517525.1 Limulus polyphemus
CAGTAGCAAAAAATATTTTATTTTTTATTTTTACAAAGTTCCAAAGAGTTATGATAGGCAGTAGCAAAAAATATTTTATTTTTTATTTTTACAAAGTTCCTAAGTTATGATAGGCAGTAGCAAAATATATTCTTTTTTTATTTTTACAAAGTTCCTAAGTTATGATAGACAGTAGCAAAATTTTTCTCTTTTTACAAAGTAATTTTCATAAAACCTAAACGAAATGTAAGGATATTACAGTTCATCTCTAAGCCTAAACTTAATAAATCATCTTTGTGTCCTATTAGTATTGAAAATTAATACATTTTATTAAACTAAAAAAAAAACGACTGTTGAGTTTAGTTTTTAATATACAATTATTTATAACTTGGGATGGCTGATTAAACCATTCTTATTAATAAAGAGGTTTTATGAAATATTGAAGGCGTAATTCCCTCAGTCAAAAATAAAAAATAAAATGATTTTTGTTAAAGAAGAATTAAATGATATTTTATGTACTAGTATAGCTTATGGAAATATACTTTTTAAAAAATATTACATAATTTAACATTGGAAAACTATCATTGATTTAATAATGGGATTAAAAAATTCCTGATGCTGACTATAAAGTGTTTACTGTTAATCTAACTTAAAATAGGACCACTTCTTCCGAATGCTTATACTCTCAGAAGTGTAAAAATGTCGTCAATATATGAAACCATGACTGTATGATTAATATGAAAATTACAGCAATTACTAGTAATCATAGCAATACTATTAAAGGAATAGGTGTTATTTTAGGAGAAGATTCAGTGCAATTTCCAATTTATTTTATAGAAAATAATCTATCATCCTTAATTAAAGGAACAATTCGGGAAATTAAGGGCATTGTTATTCTTGTTTTTTTATATAGCAAATGTTTAAGTTTAAGATGACAAATCTAAGTTGTCAACCATATTTCTTTTGATTCTTTATTTATTTGAGGAAACTACGAATTATTCTAGGATGAGTTTGATTTTTAAACGTACTTTACTAAAAATAAATCATATGTGTGTGAAATCGTAAGTTTGAATTGATTTATCATTGTGGAGTAAAATATATCTGGTGTAACTGTTTTCTGTTTTCGTCAAGAAAATTACTAGATTATATCTTTCGCTTATCAACGACAGCAGTGAAAGCATTTTTACCAATTAGTTTGTTATTAATTAGAAAGGAATGCATCCTGACGTGTATATAATCATGAGTGATTATTCAATATTTTCTTTACTTAGGTAATTTGGACCCATTTAACACTGAGAGCATTGTGTGAAAATAAAAGTAAGTTTCTAAAACATATTATGTTTAAAGTGCAATCTCTTTCATGTTGTGATTTTCGGATTTCGTTATTCATAAAACAGTTATCGCAAAATTTACCATTGATATTAAGACGTTTTTTTTTTTAAATGAATCATAGTGTGATATCGACATTTTCTATAATAGGTACACGAATAATTCAGAAAACAAACTGTTACTAATTTTTCTATATAGATTTTATGTGTGTTATTTATTGTAAAAAAAATGATTTCTAGTCGTCCAAACTGTTTTCTTTTTAAAGTTTACTTATTGGAATTTACAGTTGCTAATGTCAGACTGGGATCCTCGTGCAAATCATCCAAGGACTGCAATTACCAGAAGCCATTGCGATAATGATCTTCGTATATGTACTTGTCAGATATATTTTATTCCTTACGACAACAACCCTTGCCTACCAGATAATCTATCGAGGATAGCTGAAAATAACAGTTCCTCATCATATATGCTTATTATTTTGGTTACTAAAATAATTTCAAGTTATACTGCTAAAACAAAAAATACGGAGATTAACATCCAACAAAACAATTCCGATAAAAGTTCTAGAAAGCTCCCCTCCCCATGATAGGCTTGTTGTTTCGTTATTTTCTTCACTATGCCACCTACACCAAAGCGTTCAGGGGTACTATTTCACGATATCCCCCCCCCCCAGTGGCACAGCAGTATGTCTGCGGACTTACAACGCTAGAAACCGGGTTTCATTACCCATGATGGGTAGAGCACAGATAGCCCATTGAGTTTCTTTGTGCTTAAATGCAAATAAACAAACAAACATAATATTCCAGTTTTACTAGTAGTACACAATGCAACTAATTTTTACTTTTTTATAACATTTAAACATACCACTTGGTATACAAGAGTATTGCATCTATATACACAAGTTTAATAACATGAGACTCGTATTAAATGTAAATAAATGTCGTAAATTTCGTCATGGCCAGGTGGCTAGAGCGCTCGACTCACAATCTGCTGGTCGCGGGTTCGAATCCCCGTCCCACCAAACATGCTCGATCTTTCAGCTGTGGGGTGTTATAATGTAACGATAAATCTCACTATTCGTTGGTAAAATAGTAGCCCAAGAGTTGGCGGTGGGTGGTGATGACTAGCTGCCTTCCATCTAGTCTTTTACTGCTAAATTAGGGACGGCTAGCGCAGATAACTCTCGTGTAGCTTTGCACGAAATGCATAACAAACAAACCGAAAATTTCGCAGAACAAAATAACACATGTCAGTGTATTTTAATTACTCATCTTATGTTCGAATGAAGGTGATGTTATTGACAATCTGGTTTATGAGCCGATTATGTTAAGAATGATAAAAAAGGCTTACCTGTACAATATACATTATACTTTAAAATTCGCTATACTATATTACAAAAGATTGTAAACAGGTCGCGGATATAACAAGTGAAATATACTCTAGTATCTTCAATTTGGGACTGTGTCAGGGTATTGTGTATATTACTTTACTTGATATTGGTGTTTTCAACCAGAACAGCACCTTTAGCACGCACATGAACTAAACAGCCAGATTAGATGACCCTAGGGTTGGGGTGTATCTGTCTCTAATTTTCAACTATTGATCAAAGGAAGAGCAGCCAGTTGTTCTCACCCGCCGCAACATGGACTTTTTCCGGCTTTTTCAACCGAATAATTGAATTGCCTGCTACTCTTATAACTTACAGCTGAAAGTGCAGAATGTGGTTCATTCAAACACTGTACCTTTCAATATGTAGTCTGAAACGTTATCACTAGTCACGCTCAGCCCATATAAAAGTTAGACTTTTCCACACACACGCTCCCGCGCATGTATAATACGCTATGTAGTTACGTATGCAAAACATACTGGTCATGCAAAGTGTCAGATATCCGCTTCAGTAATATAATCGCTGAGATGCAATCTCATCACAGTTTGTTAGCTATACAACAGGTAAGAGAAAGAATCTCTCCAACTTTCAAAGAGTCATTATCGTTGCCATCTCTTAACGAAAACATCGTTATCAAACCCATTTCTTTGTCTGAGACATCAGGGTCTATCAGCAGTAGCACTCCAAAGGGAATGCTTCTGCCTTAAAAAAAAACTGCTGTCATCAACTAGTTGTGACCGACCAAAAGGAATGACAATGGTACAAGCTTTTCAAGTGAAACAGACGACAAACTATGTCCTAATTAATCGTTTCCTTTAATAGCGATCAGGATTTGAATATTTATAGTATTATGATGCGAAGAAAATTATAGAAGCTGTTAAAGACAGCCGAAAATCTCTTTTCTCTGATTTAAAAAAGAAAGAAAAATAGAAAGTGTGGTTCCAATTGTTTTTGTGCACAATCTGTAGACAGTTAATGACTGAAAGCATGCTGTGGTGTGATAAGTCATATTTAGTATTTTTCTGTACTGACACTAAAGTTAAATTAGGTTTGTTTGTTGGTAAACACAGAGTTTACAATAAGCTATCTGTTCTTTGCCCACCATGGGTATCGAAACCCGATTTTTAGCGTCGTAAGCCTGCTGACTTATCGCTGAACCACTAGAGAAAAAAACTATTAGATCGTCAAGAAATTAATGTAGCATTTTGGAACACTTTCATTAACCACCTCCAAAAAACGTACATCATGTATAAAAGTTAAACGAACCGCCTAAACCTCACGTTAGTGTAGCCTATATAATGTTTAAAGTTTAGTGTATTCTAATCCCTTATAGTGATGGCATACGACGAGACACACATTCGTCTTGTAATGCTGTTTGAATACAAGAAGGGAAACAACGCCTCTGTAGCCACAAAGAATATCAAAGAAGTTTATGGAAGTGTTTTGAACACTCAAAGTGTCAACGATGGTTCAGAAAATATCAATCAGGTGGCTTTAGCCTTAAAAACTGTGATGGCACGGCCGG
>NW_013666095.1:535888-541214 GCF_000517525.1 Limulus polyphemus
TGTATCGTATATTGTCGACTACGTTCGACTTCAACAATGGCTCCTGTAATAAAATGTAAATGAATCATTATTAGATCATCTATTGCCGACTACGTTCGGCTTTAACAGTTGCTTCTGTGATAAAATATTAATTAATTATCAATTATTGTATCGTATATTGTCGACTACGTTCGACTTCAACAATGGCTCCTGTAATAAAATGTAAATGAATCATTATTAGATCATCTATTGTCGACTACGTTCGGCTTTAACAGTTGCTTCTGTGATAAAATATTAATTAATTATCAATTATTGTATCGTATATTGTCGACTACGTTCGACTTCAACAATGGCTCCTGTTATAAAATGTAAATGAATCATTATTAGATCATCTATTGCCGACTACGTTCGGCTTTAACAGTTGCTTCTGTGATAAAATATTAATTAATTATCAATTATTGTATCGTATATTGTCGACTACGTTCGACTTAGGGCGCTCCACTCGCAATCTGAGGGTCGCGGGTTCGAATCCCCGTCCCACCAAACGTGCTCGCCCTTTCAGCCGTGAAGGTGTTATAATGTAACAGCCAATCCCACTATTCGTTGGTAAAAGAGTAGCCAAAGAGTTGGCAGTGGGTGGTGATGACTACCTGCCTGCCCTCTAGTCTTTCACTGCTAAATTGGGGACGGCTAGCGCAGATAGACCTCGTGTATGTTGACGCGAAATTCATAACAAACAAACTTATAATTACTGTTTTAGTCTTCTCCTGTTGAAGCTGTGGTCATTTGATCCGTTCCTGGATCAAGAGGTTTACCTCGCTTGTTCACCAGTTTTTCTGAATGATGAACAGGTAAATTCAAGTAAAATAAATAAATAATACTATCAAAATTTGATTATTAAATTACATGCATAATATATTGTTAAAAATCCCTACCCTAATTCTGATACGTAGTGACATGCGTAAAATCGATAAACTTTTTCAGCTTAACCCAGTTCACGCCGTAACAGTTGTTATTCAAGCAAGTCGCTAATATAAATTGCGTCTCCACCATTACTATGTCTGTCGTATCCCAGACGGCCTGAAAAGCCTTGGTATTAGATACAGCAAGCATACATGATATTTAATTATAATCTCTTCTTTAGTTTCACTCAGAAGTTCATATAAACAATGATAAGATGCTAATTTTTGTCTCTTAGTGGAGTCGATAATAGACGATCTAATAATGATTCATTAACATTTTGTCACAGAAGCCATTGTTGACGTTATCAATTCGAATGTGATAAATAGATTGTTTAAGAGACTTAAGTAGTTGGGAGAGACTAATACTATATTCGAGTTGATAAGTACATTGTTCAGGAAACTTGGAAGACCAGGAGGCAATAATCATATGTAATCTCTCCATCGTAATAAATACGTTATTCAAAAGACATAAGATCAAGAAAAACCAACCATATGTTATCTCCAACTATATATATATAGTTCAAAAGACTTATTAGGGTGATGAGCGATTTACCGTTTCTTATAATTAGGTTGTGATTAGTCTCTCCCCTATAACTCTTTTAAGGAATATGAAGTTGGAGATGATATATGATTAGTATCTCCCGATTCTGTAATCTTTTGTAACAATTTTTTTATTTACTTTTGTGTCTTTTTTTTCAGTTGTTTTGTTGGATACAACAAGAGAAAGTTCACTGGACTGGACTAGATACCCTTACGGACCGCAAGCTAGGACCCCTGGGGTGAGTAGGGAATTTTTCATTCAAGTGGTACTATGAATCTTTGTTGTTGTTGTTCTAAAGAGTTTGTTCTTTATCTCGACTACTTGCTAGTTAAGTTTTCCTGTTAGCATTTTCGGAATGAAACATAACGTTAGTGGTTATAAGAGATTTTTTATTTCGTCATAGATCCTTCATCTAATGCCATTGCAACTGTTTAAAAATATTACGCTTAAACTTTTTTTAACTTTTGTCCAAGAACCGACATTTAATTGTGCACTGCTGTTATCTTATACAGACATTTATTTATATGCTCCAAACAATTGTTATTACTGGTATTCTCTCGTTCGTCGTCATTTTGTAGTATGGAGCTGTAAGTGAGCTAATTATTCATTTAAATTTTTTATAATTTTTTTGTTCTCATTTATAGTTTTTATTTGCTTAGGGGTGGGGTTGACTAGCTGCCTTCCCTCTAGTCTTACACTGTTGAATTAGAGACAGCTATTGCAGATACCCATCGAGTAGTTTTGCATAAACATCCAAACAAACAAAACTGATTCGCAGATTGGTACACTACTCATTAGGCTTCGCCGAACTTTCACAGTTAAGCATTTCAAATCTGTTTGTATTATATGTAGAACTTTTACATTACTGCGTGAACACTGGGGATCAAACACGCCCGTTCTTTAATCATTAAAAATTAAGAGAGCACAAGTTACGTAATATACAGGGGAATTATATAAACGAAAGTTGTTATTTGTGTTCATGAATTTATTAGTTTAATTTCCGGACACTCTGTATATCTTTGTGCAGTATAATGGATGTAATATAGTTAAAATGCAGTTGGAAATCTTGCACGAATCTCTCTATGCGTAGAGGTATTTCATAAAATTTGTTTAACCGTATTTGATCAAATTAATATAGGCAAATGGTAGCCTTTTCTATCTATTTTCCGTTTCAAGTTTAAATAATGTATTTAAGGAGAGAAAATACACATTAATGAACAAAAAAACTGTTTCATGATTTTACTTTAAAATATACAATAATTCTACTTCGTTTTTCCGTTGTTGTTCCACTAACAGGTAAGAATGCTGTTGGTTCGCACAGTATGTAGATAATATTATTGCGTCATAATGCACTTATAGAAATTGATAGTAATACTGTCAAATGCATTCATTATATTAGACATTTCGTTAATACTTGTTTTAGTGTATATAGAAGCATCTTTATTCTATTTTTCCAGCTTCTCTTCTGGGGTTTGAATGCACAATGAATGACCAATGTAATATGAAAGTTCCAAACAGTCACTGCGACAGTGGCGAGTGTCGCTGTCTGCCTAACTTTTTACCAATGAGGATAGACAAGTGTCTACCAGGTGAGTTTTCAACTTTCTAGTTATGAGCGTGATACACTAACTTTGAGTTGGATCATAGTTCAAACCCTTGTCTTTCGTTAATAATGATGATGATACAAATCATATCTAACCTAAAATTTGATTACATCTTTTAATTGTGTCAACATTTTAATACCTTCAGAAAAAAAAGAAAAAAGGAAACTGCTTATTTCTCAAGATCTAGTGTCTTCATAGTCTTATTCTTTATAAATTTTACCCATTAACTTCTCAGATAAAGCACAAGTTTAGTGAAACTATAAAAACCCAAATTAGGTCCACGTGTATTACTGTTCTTGTTTCTCGGTATTTGTCGAATGATAGTAATTAGTACTTTTTGTTTGAGTTTGATTTTACAATTTCAGAATTTTATCTATGGATGCTGAGCTCGTAAGATATTTTAAATAGTAAACTTATATTCGCTTTTATTTCTTAATTTCGATTATACATCAGCGCTTCTTCGTTTCGCCTCACAGTGGCTCAGCGGTATGTCTACGGACTTACAACGCTATAATCCGGGTTTCGATACCTGTGATGGGCAGAGCACAGATATCCCATTGTGTAGCTTTATGCTTAACTTATGGCCAGGTGGTTAGGGCGCTCGACTCGCAATCTGCGGGTCACGTGTTTGAATCCTCGACCTACCAAATATACTCGTCCTTTCAGCCTTGGTGGCGTTATAAGGTGACGGTCAGTCCCACTATTCGTTGGTAAAATAGTAGCCCAAGAGTTGGCGGTGGGTGGTGATGACTAGCTGTCTTCCCTCTACTCTTACACTGCTAAATTAGGGATGGCTAGCACAGATAGCCCTCGTGTAGCTTTGCGCGAAATTCAAAAACCGCCAACTCTTCAGCTACTCTTTTACCATTGAATAATGAGATTGACAGTCACGTTATTATGCCCTACTCGGGATGTTCGGTAATTGGGATTTGAACCTGCAGGTTGCGAGACAAGCAGCATAACTACTAAGCCATGTTAGTGAGTCGGAAGGACCAAAGATCGAGTATGCATACGTTCCGTACTTTAAGATACAGAGTGTACCCAACTGGTGAATCAATGTATAATAATTATTTCAAGTGTATACGAACACAGTATTAAATTAACCATATTAATTTTAGTCGGTTAATGTTCAGTTATGAGCTATGGACTTAACTTGCTTTGATCAGAAGTTAATGATAATGATAGTAACTTCAGTTATCTTTCTTGTCCAATGCACTCAACAGATTTCAATCACTTTCAGTATCTTTGGGATCCATTTATATGCTCAACTCGGCATAATAATTCTTTTGTGATATCTCTGAATCAAATGAAAACCGTACTCTCAAGCAAGTTGGATATATTCGAACAAGACCCTTTGAACGTCTTTATCTCTCCCATGCAAAGTACACTTTATTATCGTGGTAAACTTGGGTTTAATGGGATGCCAGTTGGAGATCCTGATAAATCTGTCGATTAGTGTTTAATATACGTGAGATATTCTGTATACGATTCTATTATATAAGTAATTTTTGCATTTCTTTATATAAAGGTGCCACAATTTTAAGCATATTTTGAAAAACGAAATATGTATATATTATAATTTCAGTTTCTAAAGACATCGTTTTAAGAAAACTCGTTAACCATAGAATTATAGGTAGTTCCATATTAAACTGCATACAAAGACTTCAAGTATATGTAGTTTATTTTGTAAGTCTACGATAGGTATAAGATAGGAATAGAGATTGATCCCTGTTGATTTGATGAGAGAATCAGATAGAAAATGTTGAAATATATTAATCGTTCTTAACTAACTGTTACTTTTATAACACACCTTCGTTGACGGGCATTTGCTTAGAACCAGTTTCGGGCAACATGAGTGCAGTGGATTGTTGTATTATCATTTCGCAGGAACTCCTGTCTCCTAAGGTGCAAAAACAGTCTTATAGCTTGGAAAACGCTCAAATGTAGAAGGTATTCGCTCTTCTAAAACAGTCGGAGAATCTTTTCCAGAAAAACCCTCCTCACACCATTACACCATCTCCAACAAATAACGCTGTACAAACAACACGAATGGAGTCTAAAGCCGGATCTATTAGGTCGTCAAGAAATTAATGTCGCTTGTTTTAGATGATAAAACCCGAACAACTTATATATATATATAACATTTATTAAATGAAATAGTCTCTATTCTTATCGATGATGATTTTCCAACTTACAATTAGGTTGTTAATGCTCTGATTAAAGAGCATTAAGATGGTGTT
>NW_013666095.1:542190-560151 GCF_000517525.1 Limulus polyphemus
TGTAGCTTTGCGCGAAATTCAAAACAAACCAAGCAGTTTGACTCATTAATAAAACTAATATCTAATAATAGAGACTTGCTATTATAAAAGCAGTTTTTACAGGTAATTCATAACATGTTTTTAAGGATTTCTAAACGTTTACTAAAAGGTTCTTTTACACTTGAACAGCTGCTAAAGTTGGTGAATTCTGCTTGAACGACGAGCAGTGCCATCTGGCGAGCAAATATAGTTTTTGTAATTACATAATTCCATGGATATACGGGAAGTGTGAATGTCTTAATGGTTACCTGGCAAAAAATGATCATCGATGTTTTCCTGGTAAGTCATCCATAAAAATATTAATTTATGCAATAAATAACTTTGCAATAAATTATAACTTGTTTTAATTTCCATGAAAAATAAAAAAACGACAGTTTAAGTTAGAAAATATTATCAGTGCCATTTCAAAACAAAATTTGAATCAAGTATGTGAAAATAAAAATGTGTAGGCTTCTTTTCTAGAAGGGGGATATGATTGGTTGAAATTCGAAAATCTGGAGGAGGAAATAACAAACTAAATAATTAAAAGCAGTTTAAATAAAACATCCATTTAGAATTCCACACAGGGCATTGAATTTTGAAACCGCAAAGATTAAGTTTTTAGACATATTTTTAAACGTTTAATAAATATTTGGGTGCAAATTTACAGACATACACACTGCCAGCTATTGTACACTAACAATGAAAGTGAGCTGTAAACGATGACTTGGTTAACTTAAACACCATACTAAACGCACTTATGACTAGCCCTTTGGGAAATACTTTCCAGCTACCTAACCATATCATATGTATTCCAGAATTGAACAGTACTTGTGAGAATGATGAAGAGTGTGTAACACACGCTTCCTTCTGTAAGCACAGAAACACAAGTCACAACTCCGTGTGTTCTTGTACGGATGGCTTTATGATGTCAACAAATGGAATAAGTTGTGAGCCGCTAATTAAAGGTAAGAACCAGCAAGCTCTATTCTATATGATTCAAGGTTTCAAATACAGTTAGTCAGGCAAAACCGATGTAACATCTTCAATATATATAGGAATAAATATCAGATATATCAAAACCTTATGTACATATTATGTTTCTCTTTGTTTTCATGATTTGCGTTTATGTGAGCTTAAAAACTTGTTCGTCGAATTTTTTTAAAGCGCATTCACGAATCACAAGTAAAATTAAAATTACAGTAAGTTAAAATTTATGTCTGTTTGTTTTCTCTGTTCTCGTTTTGTTACAAGATACTTAAGAATGCCCTAGAATTGGAAGTATTAAATTTAAAACTAAACTAAACATACCAAGTTATTTTTAGTCACTTAAATAGTTTTAAAATATTTTAAAAAAGGTACATAAAACAGAGATATACCTCTATGGTTCTTGTAACACACAGTACAAGTACGAAATGAAAATATTAGCTAGTCTAAAACATACTATATTCCAAATCGCTTGCATGCGACCTGTATGTCTTGAAATAGCTAGTTATGACCCTGTAAAACATGTCAGTTGTTTAAGATACAGCTGGCAATAGCTAGTTATGACCCTGTAAGCTAGCTGTATCTACAAATACTTAAAATGCTTTACAGAATCATAACTAACTATTGTTAGCTGTATCTGTAAACACTTGACATATTTTACAGAATAATCACTAGCTATTACCAGCTGTATCTATAAACACTTGACATATTTTACAGGATCATAACTGGCTATTGCCAGCTGTATCTATAAACACTTGACCTGTGAAAAAAAAAAAAAAAAAAACCAATCATTTTACAAAAAAATATCTAACTATATTGTACGTAGACCGAATCCAAATCTAGGTTTTGTAGAGAAACTGTAGTAGTTGCTTGCCCCTCTCAGAACCAACCATCATTTTTTCCCCAATTTGTCGTGCCAATCATTTATCTTACGACTTCCAACAGCGAATTCTCTAAAACCAACAATAACAAAAATTAAAATAACATTAAAAAGGAGCAACAGGCAAGCTGAAAAACCTTTCAAGACCATAGGTATTCAGTTTCCTCGCTGCTAAAGGTGTTTTGGCCCCTAAACGCAATAACATCTGAGAAGGTTGGGCTTGCTCAGCAAAGCTTGATGTCACACGACTGTATTTGTTACTACTGTGATCTACAACTTCCACATAAGTTCCATTTTGGGAATTTCTGATAAAGGCCAACCAACAACCAGCGTAGTTTACGGCTGAACGTGTGTATATTTAAAAACCCACTGTAAATCAATATTTATCGATCAGGTTTGGATTCCTTATATATTAGAATGAAACATAATTCATTTCTGAGAAGCTCAGACTAACGTCGTACAAAACACGTTGCAGCATTTACCATTCTAAACGCAATCACACTATCGGCACAGTTGGTAATGGTTTCTGTTGTTGTTTTTTTCTGTAGTTATTGAGATTAGGCATTCACTGCGACTTTATATCTAACTGTGCTCATTTATGGCCGGCTACAGCTTGGCGATTTTAACTTACGTCGAGTTTAGAACAGTAACTCTTTGTGGGTTAACCAGATAAAGATAAGTAAAAACCAGTTTGTTTTTTTAGTAAATCGCACTCTGTATAATTTAAATGCCTTAACTGTCTGGTGTTATTTTGAGTAATACTTTCGTATCTGTCTTTTATTTGGTGCCAATTTATAAATTTCAGAAGAAAATGAAGAACTTTTTCAAAACAAGACAGACGAAGTTATCACTAAAAAGAGGGCTCCCCATCATAAAGTTTCGCTTGGTAAACCATGTGATTCTAGTGGTCAGTGTCAAGCAAGAGATCTTCACAGTGCCTGCATCAGTGGAGTTTGTGAGTGTGTTTCAAAGTCTTCCAGGTGTAACGCAGAATTCACAGGTAAATATGTTAAACAAACATCGTAACCTGGATACTCTCCATTATTCTTGTCTTCGTAGTTGTATTATTTAATATAATACACAATAAATATTTGAAATAGATAAAAATAATATTCTCAAGTCCGTTTTATTTTACTAAACGCGTCTTACCAAAAATGTGTTTCTTGTTAAGCAAATGCTGTGAAAAATCATTCGTTAATGAAATCCTCAGGGAATGATGTATATTTTCTTAGCAAAACTAATTTACTGGAATATTTATATTTCAAAGTGTTCTGATTCATGTCTGTTCCCCTTTCTTTGTTGTTGTTGTTGCAATGACTCACGTATTGCAACCCAGTTCTGGAAATCTTAGGATTAGGTTTTATTACGCTAGTAAACTTAAGCTGTATTATTTTATGTAGATATCATAGGAAGTCGTTGTTTTATTTATTTCATATAACAGTTTCGTGACACAATTATAGACGTTTCTCTTATGTTTATAGTAATAGGTTTGGTAAAGTATAAAGACATATTTTTTATGTGACAGAAAATGTCATCTGCTTAAATATGTTTATGTATATATATATATAACATTAACATAGGGATATGATCGACCTGTGTGAATAACTAATTAAGTGATGTAATTAGGACGTCCTTACAATTTGATTGTGTTCCGGCCTTTTAAGTAAAGAGTAGTAATTTTTTTGTAAGTACCCATACACAATATCTTGAAAAAGATCACTAGGAATATTCTTAGCATGACATTTTCGCTAAAGAGTTGAAGCTTCAAATAATAATTATTGGCCAGTCTGTTGAGAATTTCATAATATTGCTGTCAAAAGTAATGATGACAAAAACTCAATGTTTAGTTCTATTCTCTTGTGAAAAAATAAAAATAAAACAAAAAACAACACTTGTTTTATAAAAAACATAACTTTTGCTGTGGAGTATAACTCTTGTGTTTGAATGGCTGCAACACATGTTAAAGCTAGAAACAATATAATTTAAGTTTAAAACAACTCAGACACAAATATGTTGGCTAATGCACAATATTTGTGTGGAATTTTAAACAGCTTATACATACATAATAATATTAGTAAACTAACGAATTTAAAACATAAGTTAAAGTACTAACACTGCATTAAAACAATATTTCATATATTACCTATTCGGACGATCAATTCGTTTCCACCATGCGTTGCTTCTGCACGGTTCAAACTAGGATTCATAATGAAAATGTGACTTCATAACACAACAATGTATTTAAATAAACACAATTTAGAATTGAAAATCGCTCGTAATTTGTGTTGTTAAAAAACACAAAAACGTACGTGTTTATATCGCTGTAATAATATATTGTGTTATAGTTCCCATAGCTCTGTGTTTAGCGAACATAATTTTTGTATTGCTTTGAAATAACACAGTGTTTGTGTTGATTTACAATACTAATTTTTTTACTGCGTAATGTAATATAGTAATTATTTTGTCCCTTTTTGTTCTTAATATTTTTTCTAATTAGATATTAATAATGATAATAAATGTTTCAGGTTTCCTACTTTGACATAACTATGTAGTTTAAAATTGTTTCTAAGATACTTTAATCAATCAAGACAAACTGATTGGATTCATTTATGATAATCCAGGGTTAGATCTCGTGTAGTTGTAGAAATCTTATCTCTAAGTGAAAACATGTAAAGTATTAGATCATATGAACGCGACAAGTAAAAACGGAAACTTGTTTATGCTTGTTAACTACATATGTTTAGGGTTAAAAAAACACTTACTGAAATTTGCACTTGAAAACTAGATCAGTATAAGTCTGTACGTAGGAGAACTTATGTTAATATTTATGCTTGATAAGTACAGTTGTACATATGTTTAGGGCTAGAAACACAATGAACGAAAAACATACTTGTAAACTAGAACATATTAAGTTTGTACACAGAATAAATTAAGTTCACATTTAAGCTTTTTAGTTGCAGTGATTTATGGATAGGATTAACTTGAGGGTACATTATATTTATTTCAGCATTAAAAATATAATTGTTATTTTCTCATTTTAGGCTGTCTTAATAACACCTTCCAGTGTACAAGTGGGCACTGCATATCGTGGTATTTTGTTTGTGATGGACTAAATAACTGTCCAGATGGAAGCGACGAAGACAATTGTGAACCAAAGCGTAAGTCACGAACTGCACGTTTTCACTCTATGTGGTATACAGGTGGTAAAAAACTTGGGTTGTATAGTTAAGTTTCCAACTACAGCAATTTAATAGCATAGCTTGTATTAGCGAAATGGAAGATTTTAATTTAGCGATTTATATACTTAGATTATTTCTAACTCTACAGAAATTCCCATGTTTTGATGGCAACTTCGAACAAGAGAAAATCTGATTGACCAATTTCTGATATATAAGAATAGGGTTCGATCTCACTCATCAAAAACCCAATGAAACTTTCAAAAAGTTATTTTAGTTTTGTTCAAAACTCTTCCCAAAGTAAGACTACTTTTACTGAAGGTTATTCAATTTTGACCTTGATTTGTACTATAAAAATGGTCTTCAACATGTTATGACATCTAGAACATTCTGCGCACTTAGTACAAACAATAATAACGTTATTCAACTATTTCTTATGACTTATTAATAATTTTTAAGTTTGTCGATTATTGAAAGATCTAAGACAATGAAAGTAACTAGAAAGAGAAGAATAGAGTATCTTAGTCGTATTACTCCTTCCGCTTCGCGGTTTTCTTGTCCTATTTTGATTGGTTCTCCTTCTTACTGCTCTAACTTCAATGGGAACCCCGTAGTGACTGCGTTCTCAATGTTTACATTTCATGCAAACATTAAAGCTTCCAACCTTGCACATGTAATATGGTTTTCGTACATTATTCCAGTGTATATTGAGTAGGTCTTCTATAGATAAACTACTTTGCAAGAAGCAATGGACTTTCACCAAAATCTTGACACAAATGGGGGAATGGGAAGAATTCATTTTCAAATCAAGATTTTCCCTGCAACTGGTGAACAAATGAAATCAGAAGTTGTATTTTTCGAAAGTTATAAAACAAAGCTATTGTTGAAAGGTAGTGTTCTTGATTTTTATCGTTTGCCGGATATTGGGATGACCAAAACAGCCACTAACTTCTGTACGATCGACTCCTAATTTTAGAATTAAATAATAGTTAACAGAAGATCCAATTACGGGAAAATAAAAATAAAACATTTTTCTTAGTAATCACGTGTCACTAACAGAGATGGGTTTATGTTCTTTAATAATCTAAAAATTCACAATGTTTATGCATTATTTAATGATGACGCAACGAAATCAAATGCAGGACCCACAGACGAGAACTTGGTTGTGTCAAATATGTCTAACGTGGAGGATTATTACGAGCGCTATTCTCAAAACTCAAATATTTTGTTTGTCACATTTATTGCTACTTATAAATTTTGAACGCTAGTACTCGTCGAAAGACACCACCAGCCACTACAGTGGTATAAATCTAATCACCACAATAATTCTAAAACTATACTTAAAGTGGAGTTCAGAAAATTACCAATTTCACTTATTACAGAGAGAACCCGAAATTATAATTAAATAATAAAAAGAAATCGCCACGAGATAGTAAATTTTTAAATACAAGGAATAGAAAATAAACTGAGATAGACGAGTTATGAGAAGAAGACGAGAATTAGGCTTAAATGGAAATGGGGATAAATTTGCCTAAAAATTAATTATATTTAAACTTTATGAGATAAAAACAATGAAGGAACACAATAATAGGTGAAAGAACATGAGAGAACCTCGCTCATTACTTGTACCCAACTCAATATTAATCACATAGTGGTATTCAGGTTTTATTATGTTAATTCATCAATGGCGAAGTACCAACGATCCTACCAGCAAGAGATATTCCAATCATATCACACAGAGTTATCCTGTTACTATAAGCAGGCTTTTTTATTTGCTAAATTACATATGTGGGATTCTAAACTGCTATTTTCTCATGACTTTCTCATTCACTTTCATGCATCGTTGAAGCTCTTCATTCATCTTTCAAAGGCGAAAAAACTATTGTAGGAAAAGTTTCGAACGTTGTAAATCTTTTATCCTACTCTTCTAAAACAAAGTGCTTAGATTTCCATACAGTCTTGGCGAGTGAAAATTTTGGATTCCTCTTCATACTGTTAACAATGCTAATTTTAACTAGAATTACAATAACAGATACTCAGGTAGAAATAAAATATATCTATTACTAACATTCATTACTTAACTCATAATTTAAAATTATTTGAACTTTATACCTTATTTTTCTATTTAAAGTGAAACCCTAGTGGTTAGGTCACTTGACTCACAATCTACGAAACTCGGCGCATATCGTACTCGTCTTTTCAGCCGTGGAGGCATTATAATGTGACGTTCAATACCACTATTAGTTGGTAGAGATAAGTGACAGATAATTTTAGTAGGTTTGCCACAAAACAAACAAGCTATCATAACTGTATCCTGATTTATTCTGTGTCTTTCCTACTCTTACAAGATAACAGTATACACATTAACACATTCCATTACAAGGCTCAAACTGTCTGACGCACCATGAACAAAAGTTTTTCTACTTTATGCCTATCTCAGCTTCTAAACATAAGGCAGTTAACTTTTAGGTTATTTAAAAAAAAAGATAACAAGATTAATAATGGGAAAAAGAGAATTTAGTAAGAACATTATCAATATATATATATATACATTATAAAAGAATGCCATGTGCTGCACATCTATATATACACAATAGTCTGTCTGTCACGTTCTGTATCTCCTGAACTGTTAACAGGGAAAACGTGTATATATCAATATGCTTCCTTTCTAGAATACATTACAGGAAAACTTATTTTTTTTACAGTTTTACTATTCTTAAAATTTTATATCGATACGTCAGTCTTCATAAGTGATCGGAAAAAACGCATAAAAAGAGGAACGTGTTTGAGTATATATTTGTTGTTATTCGGTCTATATACATGTTTTTTTCCTGCCGTTGTTATTGTATACATGAATGGTTTTATTGCATCATGTCGAATAAATTGATTTGAATTTAAATGAATAATTTCCCTTTGACTCTTCTTATAAAAATGACAACTGTTAAAAACGCTCACTTCCGTAGCGATCTTTTCTTGTGCTGAATAAAATGACAAGGAACAGTGGCATCTAGCGGAAACAAATCCCTGTGGCTACTTAGCGAACCTGAGTGCTATATTGTGCTGAATGCACCCATTGCATCGAAACCCAAACATTTTTGCCAACAATGTATATACTATCCAATATTGATAGTATTTTGTAACAATAAAAAAGTAATTGACTCACAAGATATTTGCTTAAATAATGTGTTTAAAAATCCTATGGTTTCTGGACCCCATAGGATTTTACAAAATTAGTACTTTTAGATTTTTATTTCCGTCAGTTTCTAATTCGTTATAGAGTTAATCCTATTTTTTTGAAACTCAATTTGTGCGATGATGTCTATGTACTTTAATAATTAATCGTCTTTCCCTGGTTTTCTCTTCTTCAGATACAAAAAGAGGACTCGATAAGCATGAGTAAGGTAAAAAATAACCACACTTTATATTTAATGGAACAATTTATGATTAAGTTGATGGTGTTAGTTTGGAATCTAAGCTCGCACTTGCAATAGGAAATATATTTTGAATTTGCATGAAGAACAGTGATTGAAGGAGAGTTCTATTTGCTATAGAAGATATGGATATTTTCTGCCATTTTTCAGTCACAAGGCTAATGATGTGTTTGCAATTAAGCACATAGATAAACAACGAACTATCTGTGCTCTGCCCACCACGGGTATCGAAACCCGGTTTCGAGCGTTGTAAGTCCGAAGACATACCGCAGTGCCACTGGAGACCAAGTCTAAGGATGTTTTTTTTTTTAAGTATATGACTAACAAACATTTGAACATTAATATTATAGTTTAGTATGAATAAAAATCTAGCTTATTGTTCTTGGACATTTTGGTGCATAACAGACACGCTATGTTTGAAGTACGTCTAAACTAAATTTTGTTTTCAGGACTTTATTTCCAATTTAGCAGTTTTTGTTTTCGAAACATTTTAGTGGGGTTTCATTAATGTACTTTCTAACTGTACTTAAAGAATTGTAAGCAGTTATTCTACGTTGCATGATCAAATAAACTACGTAATATTAGTGAGATGCTTAGCTTATAGATTAGCCCTAAAGTTCTGAAGATCGGTGTGGATAAGAAAATGATAGTACGACAATTTCTAGAACAACAGTCACAGTATATAAGAAATATGTTAGTTTGGATCTTAAGCAGAGTTCATCCGCAGTTGAAATTCAATGTACGTAAAACCTATTGCAAGAACGAAAAAAAAAACATTTTAAAGATGTAATACATAATAATAAGAGATCTTTGCCATCCATAGGTTTCCATGATTCTCTTGTGGAGGAGAATATGTCGTCTCTACCATTAGGAAGTTTGAAAATTTAACAAGCATTACATGACGGGTTGTAACAAAATGCAACATCTCTATCACTAATAAAAATTGTGATAGTCGAGCTAAGGATTGAGAATTCTTGAAAGTTTGGCAAAAACTCCAAATAGGAAGCCAACATTAAATCATCAAAATCATCAGCGACGCCACTCCTCAAGTTGTAAGCTATTAAAAAAGAAATGATTCTCCTCAAGACAACCTTGTAGCACCCCATACATGACCAAGAACATGGTTTGTTTTCTTAAGTTGGATTTGTTTGAAGTTAAGCACAAAGCTCCACAATGGGCTATCTGTGCTCTGCCCACCACGGGTATCGAAACCCGGTTTCTATCGTTGTAAGTCCACATATATACCGCTGTGCCACTGGGAGGTTTGTTTTCTTTAAAAAAATACCCATGCTAATTGGATGTCAGAAGTAATTTATACCGACAAAATAATTATACGTCACTGAAAATAACATTGCCACTTTAAATAAAGATTTGTATTCTAATGCATTTCTGCTAATATGAACTATATTTTATCAGAATTAGGCAATTAAAACAATAATATATATTTATATATGTATGTATACCATTAACCATCACTCTATAAACTTTTAAGTGCATAGAAATTAATTTTAAACCAAAAAAAGTTTAGAAATGTTTTCTATCAGCATACAGAATTTAAAATCTGTTAAAATTGTTTGCTAAAACAAAACATTCAACTATTTAAAACTCAGAGAAAAGTGCAAGTTAAAATAATAAAACAAACTGACTTAATTAACTTTAGATACTCCAATAGGAAGTTAAATCCGCTTCATAAAAGAAAAAAGGGGTATGGCTTCTCATTTCTACCCTTAAATATCATTATATATACACCTTACATTTCATTTTATATTTATTTCCCTACAATAGCATGGCCAGATGGTTAGGGCGATCGACTCGCAAACATGCTCGCCCTTTCAGCCGTGGGTGTGTTATAGTGTGACGGTCAATCCCACTATTCGTTGGTAAAAGAGTAGCTCCAGAGTTGGCTGTGAGTGGTGATGACTAGCTGCCTTTCCTCTAGTCTTTCACTTCTAAATTAGAGACTGCTAGCGCAGGTAGCCCTCGTGTAGCTATTCGCGAAATTAAAAACAAATTTCCCTACAAGTGTTGAAATCTAAGTGTGAACAACCTTGTTTGGAGCTAAGAAACTCTTTTCATTTGTTTGAAAATACTTCACCAAGACAGAGTTATGAGAATTTATCTATGTTGAGCACAGAGTTACGCAGTAAGCTATCTGTGCTGTTCCCACCACACTTATCGAGACCCTGTTCTTAGTGTCATGATCCTACAGACTTCCCATTGAGCCACTGTGGGTAATAATTGAAATAATGGAAAAAAAGTAAATAAAAATAGATAGAGAAAACCGCTAGGTTTATTTCGAGGTTGGCGGGACGACATGCTTGTGCAGCATTCACCATGTAGGTTTACTAAATACGGGGAATCAAAAATTACTTGCGACGTTTAAATCGCTTTCGTTTAGTGTTGGCTTCACGTAGGAAAAAAAGTGTAATGGTTGCTAAACTTAAATCGTTCGATCAGTTGCTTATCCACTTAAACTAGACTTTTTGGAAGTCCGGTTGCGTACGTCTCCAATTCGACTCAGTCAGCTCCTCACACGGACTCAAGACACCAAACAGTCAGACAGACGAACAACTGGGTTTAAAAACTTCTTTTTACTGATCGATAATTAGTCTTATTAAGAAAGTAAGATGCAAGAGTTATTGGCTTATAAAAGTATGTTTCTTCAGAATTATTTCATCAGTCATGTAAAAACCTATGCACATTTCAGAGAATGTGCACAATTGATAAATCTTATATGTATATAATCAAGGCGATGATATCGTGAAAACTGCCACTGGAGTTTAACCTGCGTTGCGCCAGGCCATTGACTTCTTGGAAGAGGATTAGGATAGAAAACGTGATTATGAGCATCCGTTGAGAATTATTTGCATATGTACATACACTGAATACGTTATTGCTATTAATGCAGAGACCGGTTCTGTTCTTGATGGAACGTCTCCAAGATGTTTATGTTTTCTTTCCCGACTTACACTGTCAAGATTAATACACGAACAAAACAACAGAGGACGAGAAATAATGATGGTCTTAAAAGAAACAAGAACATAACAATATACATCCCTGATATGCACAAAAGTTTAACCAAATTTACTTGTTATCAAAAATCTAACTACTGCGAATATATTAACACCAAGAGAGATCTTGTAAATACAGCTGAACTAGTGCACTCAAAATGTTGGGGGCTGGCATCAGGAGCGTGCACAAGAGGGAACAAGCAGTTCCCAATAACTCAAAGCATACGGACTCCATGGCGAGTGTATGCTGTTTATTTCTATGCATATGTGTGCATGTGTTTCCTTAACACGACCCCCCCCCCCCCCCAATGGGGATAAAATTTAAATTTCTGCGCATGCTCCTGGCTGGCGTCACCTAGCACTGAACAGGTAAACACGATATTACTAAAGTGACATTTTCAGATAGATGTGTTGTTTCCAGAACTAAAACCTTCTTTTGTTGTTGTTTTTATTGTGAATCACTAAAAATGACAGTATTTTCTCAGTGCATGAGCTGTTTTTAGAACTCAAGCATTTTTATTGTAGTCATCAATTTCGGCTTAAAGTCTAAATAACCGAATAGAATTTGTATCTTCTAAACGTTTTACAGAACACATGTTATTATAAGAGTTTTATTATTATTAAATAAAATTATGTAAAAGTTTAACTAAACTTGAAAAATCACCAGGGTAAAAATTCGGGCCTTTGCTTATTTTTTTTAAAGAACTTGTACACTTCGTCATACCGAAATGTTAGAAAGCTTAAACATATTCACTGAGCGACATCTACAATTTCATAACATGCTGCTAAAATAATAGCTCTGTACTTTTCGTTATCACAGGATGCTCAAAAGAGGCCTTCCAATGTGATGATGGGGCTTGTTTGTCCAGATCTGTTCTCTGCAATGGTATTCAGGAATGTCAAGATGGCAGTGATGAATTTCACTGTAACAAAGGTACGTACAGTAATAAATAAGTACACTTTAACTTTTCCGTGAGCGAGAATGTAATGATGACAGTTAACGAGTTTTAGTTTCACATGGTAAATATAATATCTTACAATAGAAAGCCTGAAATAGCAGGATGATAGTATTCATTGCTTTAAGTATGTAGAGTAACTGCATTAATTAAACGAGCATAACGAAACGATATGACGCGTATAACACATGGGGACTGTGTTAGACAGGCATAATGGGACATCTACGAAACATTGTTGCTGTATTAGACGTGCATAACGAAATGATAAGGACATCTACGATACATTGTTGCTGTATTAGATGAGCATAACGAAATGATGAGGACACTTGTAATACATGGGTAAACATTGCAAATTACTAGTGCCAAATGTATTGAAAGTGGTATTTATTTAAAATTAACTTTGCAGAATATAAGAAGTTGAAGTGTCGATGACAATAACATGCTTTATACAAAATGTGTTCTTACAGAATAAAAATTGTTGAAGTGTCGATGACAATAACATACTTTATACAAAATGTGTTCTTACAGAATAAAAATTGTTGAAGTGTCGATGACAATAACATGGTTGTTACAAAATATAAGTGGCTGAAGTATTTAAGACGTTTGTTTGAAATTCCAGAATATAAGTGTCTAAAGTGTTTAGCACACTTGTTTAAAATCGAGAATATAAGTGGTTGAAGAATCTAAATATTGTAACACGCTTGTTACAAGATCTAAACATGTTACACTCATAAAATTGCTTTTCTCTAAATGCAGATGGGTCGTGTGACCACAGGGCTTTCCAGTGTGACAACGGTCAGTGCTTACCTGAGTATGCCTTTTGTAACGTAATTACAGACTGTGAAGATGAAAGTGATGAAAATCCAGAAGTGTGTACGCACGGTGGGTTTCTTAGTTGTTTCTTAGTAATCTCATTTACGATTGATAAAAACGAACAGAAAAAAACATGTCGAGTCTTGAAGTTCAGTATCTGTATTTAAATATAGAATTTTGCTTTTAAGCATTTTCTTTTGTTCTGTGATCGTATTTACTCCAAGCTCATTTCGACTTAAAAGAAATAACAAACAATAAACTATTTTTTTATTGTATAGCTTTCTTATTTATTGGTCTGTGTACAGAATGCTTCGAAATCTCTGAACAAAAATGGACAGGGATAAATAAAACATTGATATGTTTCAATCTTTGCTCCCAGGCTAACTATAATGGGCAAATGTTGACAGCTAGGTTAACATAATATGCCTCATGTCAACTTGTTAAACGCAATTAGTAACTGATTCAATGTGTTATAGAGAATTGACTTATTTGATTTAGAATGTGTGGTGTGTCAAAGTGTAGAAAAGAAAAAATGATACTAGTGTGGAGTTGAAATGTGTGTCATAATTGTCGTAATAAAGTTGAAAAAAACAGTTAATTTTTGGAATATTGAAATAATAAATGTATCAAACATTGTCGTGGTAAACTTTTCTTATTCAGACAAGTAAGAGAATGGGTTTAGACTAAGAGATATAGTTATCTGTGGATAAAATGTTGATCATGTGTTTTAAAAAAGAGATATATGCTTGAGCCACTCATATAAATTTTTGCCATTCAAAAGTCCATTTCTAAGTTAATGAACGAGGGATTTTGCCTGTAACTCTCAGCTGTGCACTAGTTTTTCAATAGTTTTCATCCATGTTAAGAAACTTTAACAAAAGCTTGTAAGAAACAAATGTTTGCACGTGGAATGAGACGAGTTGGAAGTCATTGTCTTGAGTACTACAGTCAAGTTTAGCAGGTTATAAATGGAAAAAGAAAAATAATTCAAGGCGCAACTTCGTGGTCAATTATCAGTTTTGGTTTCACAAGAGGTCGAGCAGAAGTTAAGAACGTGAATCTCTGGAAAAATCTTTATTAAAGAACATAACAGAGCTTTGAGAATAACAGAGGCTTTGGAGACTGCATAAGATATAAGATACAAAATGGATTCATTAAATTCCGGGAAAACCATTCAACGTATTAAAATAAGTATAGGATAACTAGAATAATACGAAAGTATTTTGATATTTTGTTGACGAGTTTTATTCCAGTGTTGCCATTTATATTAAGATAAACATAATTCTTTTGAGTATTTACAATTATAAGCATACTATACTTTTACTAATATAAGATTTTCATGAACACTAGTAGAGTGGATGACATTATAGCAATATATATAGGTTACATAAAATTGTGAGCGAAAATTTGATGAAGTTGTACGATATTAAATTCGAACTCTATAATTTCAGCTACATTTAGAATATTAGGTAAAGTTCAAACAGTATTGTATATCCCGACAAATATGCTACAACAATTTAACAGATTACCTTATTTACAACACTATTTGTTGCTTTTCATAACGACTTATAATAGTACACTAGTATAATTAACAACATTTTGAGAGCTACCCATCGCACCATTGTTGACATCAAGTTTGTGAAGACAGTCTGTGAGCTCCTCCTACCCTTATGACCACCCTTACTACTTTGTCTTAGTGAACGAATCTGTATCAAACAAATAAGGCATAATTGTGATCGTGGTGTTACAACTGTATGAAGCTTGTTAAACAGAACATTAAAATAAAACTGGAAAAACTATAAATCGCTATTATAACCAATCTCGGATTATTGATTCAAGACATTCTGTTTCTCATCAGAATATAGTACATTCTCTACAGACATATTTTCATGATATCCCAATCACAAAACCTTTAACTTTCGTACCACTAGAAATTTCCCAACTGTCAATGCTACAGCCACTGAGAGAAACCTCAGTATACCTAAAAATATCATGTACCACTATACATAGGTAATTTTATTTCCATATATATAGATAATTTTATTCGATTTTCTTTACTGTGTTTATAAAGCTATTAGATAGTACACGAAAATAGAGAAACGTTCTTCTTACAAGTGATAATAGCATATTCATATGATTAAATACTTCTTTTATATATTGGACTCAAGAAAAAATAAAGTAGCTTTAGAAACTTCAATGTAAATTTTTAAATGCAAGCGGTAACGCATTTTGAAACCAGTTAATACATTTTGAGCTGAATCATTTATCTAGATGTTTTGCTGCACTGAAGATTAACAACACTTCTTGGTCTTTTAAAGGTTTCTAAAAAATAAAAATAAAGCAACTTCGATTTTTTTTCATGGACAGCTGACACTTGTCCTAGTGGGGTTTTCCAGTGTAATAATGGTCACTGTCGGTCTACAGCTATCCTCTGTAGTGGTCAAGATGGTTGTGCAGATAGTAGTGATGAAGATAGGTGTGAAGTTTGCTGTAAGTATTTTAGTTAAACAGCACAGTACAAGAAATGTTTGTAGTTAATAAAAATATACCTTGAAGTTGAGTTAATGTTTCATTTAATTTTGTGACAATTTAACCTTATTATTTAGTATAACTTATACCATCAGAAAGTATTTGTAGTAGGTTTGTTTGTTTAAACACAAAGCTGCCCAATGAGTTATCTGCGATGAACAGCTAAAATTTGGAACAAAATCCAGAATTTTTACATTATAAGCCCTCAAGCATAAATGGAATACGAAATCCGGCATTTCTGCAAATTTCTTGTTGTATATCATTTTGAAATATCTGTTCTCTTTTTAACACTAATGTTACGATTTTTCGTTGTTTTTAGATTTGACACTTGTAGCTCACTTAATTTTTTGGATGATATCCAGCTGATTTCGTTTTCGAAACATATCGCGAGCGTAAATAAATCCTAACTGATTTAAGATTGAAATTGTACGATATGTTGATTATATGTATTATTAACAAATCAAAAAAAGGCACTTAATATGTTTATTTTTTTCATTCCAGATTGTGACAAACCATAGACTTTAGTTTTTGAATTCGGGTTAGGGCAGAATGGAAACTAACTATGCTTCAGCTTTTTTGCTTGGTCGATTGTTGTTCAGCGCCATCTGGAAACAAATCTTGGACATTTCAGATCATAATCAAGTGTTTGGTTCTTAAAGTTTTTATAATATATGGAAAATCTTTGAGTGGTTAAAGTACAGTTAAAATACTGTACTAATTTCATCTTCTTTGAAACTGATTGTGACCATGAGAAACTCCTTGTATCAGCACTAGTTTGGTGGTTAGCTTTACTAAATTAATACACAAGTATTAAACAATAACGCAGGTGAATTTAACAGTGTTTTGTTCTTGTTTGTTTGTTGTTGTTGTTTTTGGTCTGCAGTGCTGCTTTTGCTAAAGAGGAATCGCCATTTATCAAGCCGTATTTATTTTTATTTTTTTGCGTGTGTATATAAATAAATACCTTGAATCCTGTTTTTTTTTAGAATTTTAAACCACAGAACGTGTACACTTGGTGGTTGTTAAACAATGAATATGTATTTTTAAAGCATTCTTGAAATGGAAACGATATTTTGACTTGATCAC
This sequence comes from Limulus polyphemus, assembly GCF_000517525.1. Classification (NCBI taxonomy): domain Eukaryota; kingdom Metazoa; phylum Arthropoda; class Merostomata; order Xiphosura; family Limulidae; genus Limulus; species Limulus polyphemus. The sequence continues at coordinate 559,078 of NW_013666095.1, forward strand.
AAAATTTAATTATATGAAAGTTAATCTACAGACCAACCTTAAAAATCATACGGACTTAATAAACTAATGGTCCTCTAGTAGTATTGTTAGACCTAAACTTTGTCGTGAAAAATAATCATTACACAAGATCACATGAGTAGTGATACTGATACTTGAACTGTTTTACTGCTTTATGTAAATGAATATTTCAAATGTTTCTTCTTTTCCAATGTCTAATTACAATTTAGTTTGTTTGTTTTCGTAGATGAGCACCAAATAGAACATTTTTATTTATTATATAAGAATATTGATAGTTTTTGATTAATTATAACCAAACGAAATACTGTTGTGATACCGCTAAAAATCACCAAATGTTAGTATTATTATAAGGTGTTAGCTGTTTTTTTAGAACAAACAACTAGCAGATATTTATAGCGTAAATCATCCCCAAGAACTGTTTTACTTGTTGTGTACAATAGTTACTTTTTGAAGAACAGCAGCATTATAGGAACAGTTAAAAGTTATAAAAATTATACGCTCACTATTGGATTAAGAAAATCATCATTCTTATGATTCATTAACTTAAATTAAATGTTGTAAATTAAACCTGAGGTAAGCCAAAAAACAATGTATGTATTACCAATTCATTAAAGATTAAGTTAAATCACTATTTTGTTGAAATTACATCTTGGTGACGGCACTGGACTCGCAATCTGAGGGGGCACAGGTTTGAGTCCCGTCCATCGAATATGCTCACCCTTTCACCCGTGAGAGCCAATCCCACTATTCGTTGGTAAACAGTAGCTCAAGAGTATGCGCTGGGTGATGTTGACTTGCTACCTTCCATCTTGTCTATCATTTAAAAAATAGGGACAGTTAACTCAGATAGCCCTCAAGTAACTTTACGCGAAATTCAAAACAAACAAAGAAGAACAGCAAACATTTCAGGACTTCAGAGTTTCAAAGATTAATTATGATGACGGATTACTTTATATATCTGCCTGCTTATCTCTTAAATTATTTTCAACCATTGACAACAAGTATATTGATATCTCATCAACCTACTAATTATATATATATATATATATATATAAC
>NW_013666096.1:0-20964 GCF_000517525.1 Limulus polyphemus
GATAAGTATAGCAATCCTACAATTTTATATTAACAGGATCATCTAGTATGATAAGTATAGCAATCCTATAGTTTTATATTAACTGGATCAGCTAATACGATAAGTATAGCAACTCTACTGTTTTATACCATATTAAATGATAGCAACCCTACAGTTTTTTACCATATTAACTGTACATCAGCTAGTACGATAAGTGTAGCAACCCTACAGTTTTTACCATATTAATTGGTAACAACCTTACCGTTTTTTACCATATTACCTGTATATCAGCTAGTACGATAAGTATAAAGTAATCTATTTTATAAATAAAGTATAAGTTTTTGTTTCTTAGTACAAAGCTGCATAATAAATTATCTGCGTCGTACGTTCTACAAGGATTGAACTCCGAATTTTAGCGCTATAAACCCTAGCCTTATCGCTGAGTCAGAAGAGGGCGCCAATATTCTATATTAATTCACATTGTGTGTTTGTGAATTTCTTTGTTTGTCCGCGAACTACTTCCTGTTGGTTTATGTTTATCGAAAAAACAAACATAGAACAAAGAAATAATATGTTCATGAAATATTTAAAGCAATTTCTAAAACCCTTAAATAATATTTTTAATATTCAATGCCCATTATTTAAGATAAAATACAACTTAGTTAGTGACATTAATTTGGTGAGGATATGCACGAAATGGTAAAGATTAGACTAATTGAAAAAGCGCGCTTTGCTTAAGATTTGTAACTCGTGAATTTACCATTACACGTGTTTATTTCACTTATTTGTTTTAATAAACAATAGTGCTTTTTTATGTATAAAGAAGTAAGAATAAGTGAAAAAAAAAATTTTAACTTATCGATTTTACGAATTTTATTAATTTCTTTAACATACACTGGTTTCGGATGATTTGATTAGAAAATCACATGACTGTTTTATTGTTATTAATAAATATCTGTCTGAAGAAGGCTAAAGTGGGCCAGTGATACGTTTATGGACTTAGAACATGAAAATCCACGGTTTCATTTCCTTTGGTGGACAGAGTGTAGGTAGCTTATGACGTGGCTTTGCGTCCAAAAAACTAACAATAATCAAAGGTTTGCTACGTGGCGTTTACCTGTTTTGATAGAAATGCTTCCAAAATAAAGGCATTTTATAGCTAATGGGAAACGATATGAATGAAGATATTCTTATATACACCGTGTCCTTACTAAAATATTTTACATTTCACGAATTATTTCCAAATGTTTTTGCGATAAAACAGATGGCGCTACAGACATCAACCAAGGAAGATATTTGCATATTTCACAAAATCGTGCAAAAGAAACCTTAACGTGTACGAAAAATACGGAAAGCAAGATTTCAGGTTGAAAAACTCAAAACAAAAGCTTAAACAGGGTTTTGCAGCAACACAAAATCTACATAAATCACAACCTTAAGACTAATTCTAAGTGACCGGTTTCATGATTATGAGTAAAAAGTTATTTAAAATTGTTTGTTAGCTGAGCATGAAGTTACACAATGGGTTATTTGTTCTATGCTCACGACGATTATCGAAACCTGATTTTTATCGTTATAAGCCCTCAGAATTACCGCTGTACCATGGGGTTGTGATGAAAAAGGTATACACGTCATATAAGATCTTTGCGCCACAATTGACTGAAACCATAACAACTTCTTGTGTGAGCACACAGTTTGTCTCGCCAGTATATTTTTTCAGTTGTCACTTTAGCTAGAAACCACATTTCTCGATATTAGCCCTTGATTTTTTATTTAATGAATTTCTTTATTATTCAAATACACGATTTGACACTTTTACTTGTGCATTATAATAAAAACAACTGAAAATCATTTTATCTTGAATTTTAAATGGGTTTCAATGTAAACAATTATGCAATATCTGTATAACCTTTGAGGACTTTTCCAAAGTGTACACACAACTTTTAATGGCAAATTTCTTGAATGGTTGTGAGCAAACAAACAGAACCGCTTTAGGAAATATTTCGTCATTATATATATATATATATATATATTAATTGATCGGTTATTGGATTCATATTGGAGCTACAACAGTACAGTATGGTTGAAAGCTATTTAACGTGTAAAATATCTTGTAAAATCTTTAGGTTAGGACATAAAATATGTAAGTTCTAATAATTAATCTAAACATATGATGAAACTCGTAAACAAACAAAAACAAATAACCAATAAAATAGACATGTAATGAATTGCTAAAACTTCACGAATGATGCGTGACAACATAATATAATGCTTAAACTTATGTACATTAATAAGAAATCAAAAACATTATTTAACGCTAAACTCTTATAAACAATGAAAGTAACAGTCTTTGCTCAAATTTCCTAGTACTGTGTAAATGAATATAACACTACTGTTAATAGTTAAATATAATTGAAGGTAGATTCTGTTGTTAAACCTGTGCTTCAAATGTAAAGTAGGTTCAATGAACTGAACAAAAAATCAACTTCAAATTAGAAACCTAACGTAAACATTGTAATTCAACGTTTAGTCTATTGATAAAATGAAAAACACTAAGAAGCAGTGAATTTTCACGTGGTCTTGAATACTGTTAAAACATCTTATATAGATTAAATTTATAGCTTCTTCTTAACATTTCAAATACATATGTCAGCAATTTATTTGAGCCTAATTGCATATCCGTGTTAAATAAATTTTGTAACTCTAACATTTGTCATCACAACCGTGAATAATACCAGATAGTGCGTAACGCCAAGCTTCATGCATATCTATATTATACAAATAGAGAACTAACATCTTTTTTTTTTGCACATTTTCATAAAATATGAAACGAATCAAGAACATAACACACAATGTTTCCAGTCGAGAAAAAGATGAAAGATCGTCACAACATTAAATTCTTTAGATTCTGCGTTAAACGACCGTTCTATTTCTAGTTCACTCTTCTTCCTCCCATTCCTCTGTAGTTCTACATCTCATCTTGTATTCTACGTTTGAGATGGTATGAAAAAACATCTGGTTGTCATGATCTAATTTTGGTTATAAAAGAGGCTTAACAGTAACTCGCTACAGACCAGGACTAATACATTGCTCATATCCATATGTTTAACACAACGGCTCAAGTAATTAAAACTTACAAGTGGAGTAAAATAACGTTTTTGTTTGTTTTATAAACTATCTATATGCACTTTATCTAGCTGTTTGTGTGTTACTTTATCTAGCTGTTTGTGTGTTACTTTATCTAACTGTTTGTATGTTACTTTATCTAGCTGTTTGTGTGTTACTTTTTAGATAAAGTAACACACAAACAGCTAGATAAAGTAACATACAAACAGTTAGATGGCTGTTTGTGTGTTTTGCTGTTGGGTATTCGTATGGTGCTAAAAATATATTTGTTCGTAGAACAAACTTGAGTTAACCAAAGTATATGATCTTTTTTCGGATCCAAAACTTTGATAAAATGGTTTTTTTTGGTCTTTATTTATAAGGAATTTTGAGTAGTCCCATATATGCGACCCCACCTGAAATTATACTGTGCGTTCCCTCACTCTTCTAAAGTTTTAACATTTTTTATGCATAAGACTTGAATTAAGTATGTACGTAATAATGATTTAAATACCAATTTGTGAAACTTTTTGTCTAAATGATTCAGTTAGTTCTATCTGAAACCAAAATTTGTATGCTGCTGAATTCTAAGTTAAATGAAATATCCTGTTCTTAAGCAAAAATTAAACCATGCATTTGGTCTTGTTTTGCAACTCAATTACAAGATGCACAGGTTTAAAAATTACATTAGTCTGTGGATATAACTTAAAATCGGTAAACAATTAAAATAAATAAATAGAAAATTAAAAACAAAAGTAAAACCAAAAGCTCTTTCTTACAAAAGAAGGCAAGGTGAAAAAAAAAACCTACAAAAATCATAACAGTAAGTTCCGGAACAAAGACTATGTATAAAACATTGTTCGTGTGTGTGACACTCCTCCCGATTATATATTTATGTGCGATCCGCGACAGAACTTATTATCTCTTTGTAACACAAAACTTCTAACACCCTTAAAAATGAATATATACATCTCTAGTAGCAAGTAATTTTACTTTTCTTCGTTGACACCAACGTTTCATATTGTTATAATTCTTCTAGTCGAAACTGTTTTTGATAGCCATTAATCTTCCCTCACCTCTAGGAGGCAAACTCATCTCTTTAAATATAATCGATGTATCTCCTACTCGAAACTACTTGTGGCGGCCATGAGTCTTCCCTCAGATCTAGCAACTACACTCCTGTCTTGAAGATTAATCGATAGTATATAATCAAAACTGTTTTTGATAGCCATGAATCTTCCCTCACCTCTAGGAGGCAAACTCCTCTCTTTAAATATAATCGATGTATCTCCTACTCGAAACTACTTGTGGCGGCCATGAGTCTTCCCCCAGGTCTAGCAACTACATTCCTGTCTTGAAGATTAATCGATAGTATATAATCAAAACTGTTTTTGATAGCCATGAATTTTTCCCAAATTCTAGGAAGCAAAAAACTTTCATTTAATGTTTAGTCGATAGTCACGAATCTCCACTCCCATCACCACCCCAAATCTAGAACAAAAACTTCTATTTTATTGTTTTTTATCTATGCAGTATGTTGTCGAAATTTCTTTTGGTGGACATGAATTTTCTTCAAGAGATAGGAAGGTAGGAAGCCCTGAGTTTTAATTGATACAGCATCTAATCTAAATAATTTTAGTGGCAACGAATATCGCCTTGACCCAATCTTTTGTTTGTATGTTGTAAAGCACAAAGGTACACTGCAAGGATCAAACCTTGAATTATAGCGTTATAAATTCTCAAGAATACTGTGGCCTTCAGTCTTCTAGCTTACCCCTTTTAACCAAATTGAGGCCAAGAGAAGAATATAATCTTCTTACAGGGTAAGTATATTTCGATTCACAATGAAATAGGATCTTTCATTGTTATATTAAAACCTTTTTAAAGCACTTCTTGCTTGCTTTTTAAGTAGTTCTTTTAAACATCAAAGCTTCACAATATACTCTTAGTGCTGTTCCCAACGTAGATATCTAAGCTTGTTATAAGTTATAAGTCCTCGGGCTTATCAGTATGTCACTAGCGGGAGAGGAGAGGGGGGGGGGAGCTGCGTTTATAGTCTGCGCATTTAGTTCCTATAAAAACACACCCGCAAATCTTAACAAATGTATGCTCCTTCATTAGAACTGCTTACTTCTCTTAATCTTACTCTTGCAGAAGGGTATAAATGCTAATTTTTGTAGCAAAATAAAACATATGGTACGCAAAATAAGGTAGGTTAAGTAGTCTTCATAAAACAAAAAACTAGTGATCTTCAGAGATGGCGCTCTTAGAGAGAATAACTCGAATATGGAGAACAGAAATTCTCTGCAGGTTCGTGTGAAAAATAAGAAATAAACAACTTAGAGACCGACTGCTCTTTACTTTTTTTATGTTAGAAGTTCCTTCATACCGTAAAGAATCTAAATTTAGTTAAAAAACTAGTGCCAGGAGTGTACTGTATGAAAACTATTCCAGTTGATGGTATAAAGAAGAGAAAAACACACAGTTCGAAATTTACACTTTTCTCTTTACGTCTGGCGAGCTATAACAATGGCTGTGTTAAGTTATTGTTCCATTTTGTTATGTTAAGGTAGGATTAGTATGTTAGATGCTTCACTTTTTGTGGTTGTTGTTGAAGAAAAACACATGTTCATCAGCACTACTATTGTAAGATAGATTTTACCTGATACTTGAGAGTAATGTTTAATTATTTCTTTTAACATGACAATCATATACTAAATTACTAAATATTTTAGTGTTAATAGATCTTAAGTGATAGGTTTTACTGTAGATATATATATAAAGTCTAATGAGGAGCTAACTACACTTAACAACGGTTGTCAAGTCAACTCCGTTAAGGTCAATGAACTAACCTGCTCACGAGCCAATATATTCTGTCATTGTATTTTATAGAAGTGGCGTCCGTAAGCCATAAAATTTGATTAAAATGAGAAAACAGAAAGGTTACGATGATAATAAAGTTAAAAACCGTCTTTTTCCATAAAGTGATTTCAGTGTGAGCGTCTAGATTTAATAGAAATGATGCAACTTTTGTAACTCCTGAAGAAAACACAAAGTCTATTTGATGTACGAAGTCAGCTACTAAGGCTTAATTTTACGAAGCTCTCAGAGTTCCTTCTCCATCATGCTACTTACAACTGTTGCATCTACTTCTTAACTTATTTTAATGCTCGTTGTTGATATATTCAGTTAAACAGGATTATGATGGTGCTTTCATCACCAGTATTTGTTTTAACTCTTCGTTTGCGCCTTGTGTAAATCTGCCTACCACCCCATGTGCAAAGATTCGCAAAGTTCTGCGGCCGGCCATTCAAAATGTTGCGCGCAAAATGCGTGCATCAAATGATGTCAAACACAGTTTAAGGCTTAAGGATTTGAGTAAAGTTACACTTTTTAATCGTTTTGTTTTTATGCATGACGCACCTAATGGTCGAAGTCAAATCTATGTACATTTATATATATATCATGATTATTGTTTTACAGATTTATGAATTCCGGCCTAGAATTTTTCAATTTATTTATTGTTTTTTGGTAGGTTTTGTAAACTATGTTAATTTGTGGTGTACCGTGGCTAATGACAATTTTTTTACATACACCACTGTAGTCTCATTAGGGGTTTATTCGAAATTTAAAACAATTCGATAAAAATGTAAATGTTCGTACACAGTTATGTTCAAAAGTATATATCATTGAGTACGTTATATTAAAACTATTTTGAATACATAAATCAGCAAGTCACGTAACAGCTAAATCTGATACAAAGTTACGATCGAACAGAATGTATCAGAATTACATTGTCACATTGCTGAAAACTGTTTGATTTTTTTTTGGGGGCGGGGTATATAACAGTCCTTTCCGCCACAAAATATTCATAAATTCAGATCATAAAAATGTGTCCAGACGGGAATTTAGAATTTCCAAGACAGAAACATCACTTGTACTTACATGATTTGGAAAACAAAATGATATAGATCAACTTGCGGCTATACTACCGTCCAGAAAGAAACCTGTAACAAATTGTACCCCAGCCGTGCTAAGCAAAGTGTGGTTGTGGCGTTTTATAACAGGTGAAAATCCACGAATACGAAGGTTAGTGACACAAGTCGTCCATGTGTTCCAGACAACACTACGCTAAATCCACAAGAAGTATCTCTGTCTGGAAACAAGATCAATACGATATAGAGTCACCAAGATAAGGCTTCCAGTCACATTCCTCGTTCAACCATCGCATACCTCCATCAGTTGGAGATTGAAACGAGTATTCATCTATTTCGTATGAAGACATACCGGTCAAGTCGCTGAACGAAGGACCTATGGATTTCTTTGCAACTGGACTGTTGCAACGCGCTGTGGGAAACCGCTGTCCTCGTACACTAGATGGTTTGTGGAAACTAAGTAAGCAACTAAGCTTTCAGTAGAAGCTACGTGGAGGGCTATGGTCAATATGCACAGTCGTGAGACAGAGCTTGACAAGACGCGAGACGTGGCAAGGTTACAAAATCGTTTAAATATAACATTCTCAACCCTCTCTACATATCTTTCAAATATTAAACATAGACGTATTCACTCGAATTATACAAGTTATGACCTACATAAAAATGTTTAATCTATGGCGCAATTTGGTAAAAACTATATAGCTTCGTTTAAGACTCGCTTTGAAATATTTAGTTCATATTCATTGTAAACCAGATTCTTGTGTTCCTAGTACAAATCACAGTTTACTTTCACTCGTCATATGGTGTGACTGCATGTTGTTCAAACATTAACAAAAGTAGGGTCTCTAACATTACTATTTGATGGACGAAGTTAGCTATGTGTTTAGTGATTTATAAGCTGGATACCCTTGTTACATGAAGATGATTTGTTTATTAAAACACTGTTAGAAATAAGAAAAATAGGAATTTAATTTTTGTGTGCAACTCATCCTTTGAGATCAAGCAGTGCTAACGTAAATACACATTTTGCGGCTGGTGTTTTTGATATATTCATAAGAATAGTTTCTTTTTCGTGCTTTCTATAATCACTAATTAAAATAAAATAATAGAAACAAATCATAAGCATGCAACTAGTATACATCTTTTTAGACATAATGAACAAGTTTAATGTAATCATTCTTATTCTTTAGTGACACGTGATATATCCAAACTCACCCTCATAATTACACTTCTTAATCATTCTTATTGTTTAGTGACACCTGATATATCCAAACTCCCCCTCCTAATTAAACTTCTTAATCATTCTTATTCTTTAGTGACACCTGATATATCCAAACTCACCCTCATAATTAAACTTCTTAATCATTCTTATTCTTTAGTGACATCTGATATATCCAAACTCACCCTCATAATTACACTTCTTAATCATTCTTATTCTTTAGTGACACCTGATATATCCAAATTCACCCTCATAATTACATTTCTTAATAATTCTTATTCTTTAGTGACATCTGATATATCCCAACTCACTTTCATAATTACACTTCTTAATCATTCTTATTCTTTAGTGACATCTGATATATCCAAACTCACCGTTATAATTAAACTTCTTAATCATTCTTATTGTTTAGTGACACCTGATATATCCCAACTCACTTTCATAATTACACTTCTTAATCATTCTTATTCTTTAGTGACATCTGATATATCCAAACTCACCCTCATAATTACACTTCTACCATTAAAAAATAAAAATCCATGAAAAATCAGAAATTAATGCTCACTAATGAGCAATTTTCTAAAATATTTTATAAATAAGCTAGATTTGTTTGTTTCAATGAACAAACTAATTATATAAAATACCACACCAAGCTTGAGATTTTGGTACATGTTTTCCTGTATTGCAAAATATCCAAATCTGGAGGGAACAGAAGTAATCTGATTCACCAATCTAGTCAACTTTCATAGGATTTAAAGCGTACCCTGATCTCTTGGATAGGTTTTTGGTTTATAAGCTGGAAGGATAGAATGTATTGGACACTGAAGTATATAAATTCGTTATATAAATATGGTATTTATCTTAGACAGTGCTTTAAATAGGTTATCAATAAAGTGTAAATAGATTATACAGATAAAAAGTCTGAGTTGTAATTTTGTTTCACCTCTTAAGCATTGTGTTATTATTTGTGCTAGAAATAAGAGTTCCAATACATACACCTTTAAAAAGATAGTTACGTTTCATAACAATGATGGTGAGGATTCTCTGTCACACAATTCAGCTGTACCCACTGAATCTTTTTATTCAACTTATCCTTTCAGGTCAAACAGTTGTTCAAGTAGATACCTTTTACAGAGCCTCCAATGGCTCAGCGGTAAGACTGAAGCCCTATAACGCTAAAAACAGAGTTTCGATACCCATGGTAGGAACAGCAAAGATAATCTGTTGTGTACTTTTGTACTTAACAACAAACAAACAAATCTTTTACACGTGTTTTCGTATTGCATTTTATATTTTCAAGTTACTTCCTTAACCGAACTGGTTTGCAAAATCGAGTGAATCTTTTTACTTAAGCGTTCATTTTCTCATTGATAGCGAGTCCAATAACTCTATCGGTAGAACCAAGACAGAAGTATTCACAATATATTTGTATCCTATCAGTTAACTAATCCAAAGTTTCTGAGTATAGCTACTCTCAACTGTAGGTGTAACATGTTATGTAACAATAACAGATTCGCACAGCTACTTCACTTTCCGCTAAAGGCTGACAAGTGCCACATGGCCAAATAAACACATATCCTGCGTAAAGAGCGCGAACCATAGTAACTACATCAGTTCACGCTTTATCCATCTCACCGTCGACGTGACTTGACTACTACGTCACAGTTTGTAGAATATGAGCTAACGTAACGTCCGTGTCACATGCTGAAATGATTAAAGGCTCATTCATGTGATCAAACAGAGAATAATAATAATAATAAAAAACAGGTGCAAAGGCAACTTTTCATTTCGCAATGTATATCTCCCTGACGCATGTGCAGGTGCATGCGGTTATGCTGCCAAACAAAGATGTATACGAACAAATTCGGGGAAGTATAACTAGAACTCTGCTTGCTACTAAGCGCTTGAAGCACTAAGAGAAAAGCCATCATCAGCAACGTTACTAAAAATAGAAAGCCAAAGCCGAATTAGATCGTTCGAGCTACGTGGCAATAAATAACAAATGAGAAATCTTTTATCGATTTTTTCCCCTCCTCCTCTGTCCGCAAATTGTAACTTTCACCAATCGCTCTTTCTTTCATCCTTTTCCTATGTTTAGATGTATGCCCCCACCAATCATAATAAAAACTACGCATCTTTTGCTTAGGAGTGTGAATGTCAATTCAAGATATCTGTTCTTTGAAAGATAGGATGTTAGCACTGAGTAAATGAACCTAATTTTGTAATCATATTGGGAGTAAAAAAAAGAAAAAAAGACATCTAATAAAATAGAATGTCTCCCCCAATAATTATTCTTCTGCTGAAGAAATGTCTTCCTTCCGAAACGTTAGGGTATTTTGATAGTTATTTACTTAATTTTGAGATACCACGTGTTTATATCGCTCAAAGTGTAACATTTTAAAGTCAGTTCCTCGTGGTATCCAGTTGTACCTGTCACAACTTAGTAAGAAGAACCAACCCTTAAACTTTGTATATTATTATTATATACATATATTATTGGTTCCTGTTTCAGGAAAATATTAAAACCAGTGACTACGTTACTGAATTAATTTTCACGGATAATTCAACAGTATTAAGATGAATTTTTTACAACCTAATAAAGTATTTCTGCGACAAAACCAGAACTCAATGAGAATATATATTCACCTAGCTTCTTTGATGCCCACCCCTAATGGTTAAGCGGTAACTTTGAGGGCTTATAACACTAAAAATCGGGTTTTGATACCAACAGTGAGGATAGCACATATCGCCCATTTTATAACTTTGTGTTTAACAACAACACGAACAACGAACACTTCTTTGATGTCAACTTCTCATCAATTGAATTTATTATCTAACCATACCACGTAATAAGGCAAAATGATTTGAATGACCTTCAAAGCTAAACGGGCATTTTAGGAGTCACTTCGCTGTTCTACTACTTTTTGTTTGTTTCAGCTCATTTTTCATTATTTTGCTCATATTCTGTATATATATATATGTCTCGAGTCTCTTTTTCTGGACGGCCCACCATGGCTGGATAGTTAGGGTGCTCGACTCAAAATCAGCGGGTCGCGGGTTCGAATATCCGTCACACCAACCATGCTCGCCCTTTCAGCCGTGGGAGTGTTATAATGTGACAGTCAATCCCACTATTCGTTGGTAAAATAGTAGCCGTAGAGTTGGCGGTGTGTGATGATGACTTCCCTCTAGTCATACACTACTAAATTTGGGACGGCTAGCACCGGAAACCCTCGTGGAGCTTTGCGCGAAATTCATAACAAACAAACAAACTCTTTTCTGGTGTAAGCTTGTTCTGGAACACATAACTCATCAAGTATCAATGTGTATGATTTTATTGCAGCATAATACGTTATTTGATTTACTCAAGGATTAGTTACGTTAATAGTAAGTATGGTACCCAGTACAGTTTGCTTTTCTAAAGTTACACACAGGATTAATTTTGTTTGTTTGTTGTTAAGCACAAAACTACAGAATGAACTATCTGTGCTGTGCCCACCACGGATATCGAAAACCAGGTTTTTTAGCATTTTAAGTATTCATACTTACGGCTGAGCCCTTGGGAGGATACAGAATTAATAACAGTAAGCGTGTATCAAAAGTTTATTAAGTAAATTCTCATTTTATACTTATTTATAGTTTTTAGTTGTTGTTTGTATTTTTTATAAAATACATATTTCTGATACGTAGCTGCATTTAAATTGCATTCTGCTTATATGTTCTATTAAGGCCATCATCTATAAATATTTGGTCTATTAAGGCCATCATCTATAAATATTTGGTCTACTAAGGCCATCATCTATAAAGCTTAACCGGGTAATTTGCTGGATATTATAATACTTTTTATTGTACAATACTTAGACAGAAAACAACAGTTCACTTTCAAAGGTGACAATACAAAAACCAGAGACTTCGGATAGAGAGATTAAGAACACGTACATATGTATTTGTGTCTGATAAGAATACGCAGATCTTGATGAAATTGATTCATAACATAAGAATTATTCTTCAGGCTAGAGGTGTCCTCGATAAACCAGGAAAAGACGCTTATTAATTTCGTTAAAAATTTTCCTAACAAATTAATGTAGGTCACCTAACATAACACGTTCAGATACGACAAAAAATACCCATAACACATCGGATTGGTATTATCGTTCATAAGAGAAACCAGAGATAAAAAAAATAGGTTTGACAGGTTTGTAATTAAGCATAAAGCTACACAATGGGCTATCTGTGCTCTGACCATCCGTTCTAGCGTTGTAAATCCGCAGACATACCGCTGTGCCACTGGGGGAGGGCGCTTATTTGATTGACGAAGTTCATTGACTTTATCTAAGGAATATTTAATTAGTTTGACTTTATTTAAGGAATGTTTAATTAGTTTGACTTTATTTAAGGAATGTTTAATTAGTTTGACTTTATTTAAGGAATGTTTAATTAGTTTGACTTTATCTAAGGAATGTTTAATTAGTTTGACTTTATCTAAGGAATATTTAATTAGTTTGACTTTATCTAAGGAATATTTAATTAGTTTGACTTTATCTAAGGAATATTTAATTAGTTTGACTTTATCTAAGGAGTGTTTAATTAATTTTAGCATCCACTAAGAGAATTCAGATTTAGATTAGAAAATATGTCTAATATTCGGATAATATTTATAGAGATAGAAGCTAAAGGAGTTTTAAACAATTTAATCAGTTAAACGACATTGAAGTCACACAAAGGCCATTTTTTGTAAATACGTTTAAACCACTTTTATGCATATCTTTTACATTGTAATCAAGAACCTGTAGCTATTACTCTTTATGTATATATTTCCTTTCATTTAAAAACTCAACAATGCGCATTGAGGTAAAATAGTTCATTGGAATCAAAACAAAAAGACAAATTATTGAAGAGAAATTAGAAGTAATTTCTCTTTGTTTTATCAGATCCAATAAATTTCGGTCAAACACAAATGTTACATTAATTCGTACTCAATCTAAACGTTAGATGGTAGTGTTATTATTACTTTTACTTACGCTCAGTTACTCATATAACCAGGCTACAATATAGAGGACGCTAAATACGAATAATTTGGTCAACGCTTATCAGTTAATTTCTAACTCCGTAAGCTTAACCATAAATCTACACAAAGAGTATCGAGCCATATTTTAGCGTATAAACTCACAAGCTTACCACTTATTACAAACTTTTCGTCCAATTTATACATATACAGTGTTGTATTTACAGAGTAAGTGTCTCGACATTTGGCAAATACATCCCCCCCCCCAGCATCAAACAAAGCTAGAAAATACAATTATTTTCTATAAAATTAAATTCATAAAAAAATTACTAAAATACTTGAAAACGGAAGACAACAAGATTGGGATTATATTAAATGAATATTTTAGTTTTCTCAATTGTATTAATACAGAAATTGCTAATATGGGGTGAGTTTTAAATTTGTAAGATATTGTAATAATTTAGTTTTATTAGTTTTCAATTCACCAGTCAGTATTTGATCTGTACGCTTATAACAGTTTACCTAGTAACCAGAAAATTCTATACCAGCTGAAAGACAGCGTGTTTATTAAATTTTGTACTATAGTTGGAGAACAAACAATTATGTAGAAATATTGTCATACATGTATGAAATTAAACGAACACGCTGCACGAGCGCAATATAAATTTTCAGTGTGCAGTATGATAACTTGTAAAATATCATCCAATGATAACTAGTCGCTGGTCACGTGTTTCGTGAAAAATCTCCATAAAGAATAATCTGGTATAAGTTATATATCTAAAAACAACTATAATGTAAATTGTAAAATTTTCAGGACTGTGAATTCGAGGGCCCATGGTTCGCACTTTACTGCCATAGTGGTGTTATAAGAGTGACTGTCAAATCCCACTATTCGATTAGAATAGCCCAAGAGCTGGTGGTGGGTGCTTTTCATTAACTGCCTGTCTTTCCTCTAGTCTATCCATTCAAAGTTAGGGACGTTTAATGCAGATAACCCTTGTACAGTTTTGTCCAAATATCCAAAACAAAGTTTTTAAAAGTGATTTGTTTGTTGTTAAGCGCAAAGTTACTACACAATGGGCTATCGAAACCCGGTTTTTAGTGTTATGAGCTTACAGACTTGTCGCAGCGCCACTGGGGGGGATTCGAAAAGGAATTATGATGTATATAACTAAAACGTGAAGAAGGAAAATGATAAATGTTAAATGAAATTCTTGGAGTTAAACACACAACTTTACAACTTCAGGTTTTAGAAATTAAAGTACGTAGCGTGTTATTTTTGAAAAATATAGCTTTTAAAAGATATATTTACCCAGTTCTGAAGATGTCTAGGAGAAAGAGTTCTTTGGTTCACGTAAGATATGTAAATGAATCGCGAGTCTACAAGTTGCACAGCGCAATGTAATAAAAATTTGATTAAATTATTTAACATTTATCTACAAACTTATTTTTTGACCAAATGTTAAACTATAGAATACAGACTTAAAAATTATTAGCAACTGGTAAGCCACGCGTCATTAAGTTGTATTACAAAAAGTACTTTTGTTTCGATAAATAAGTATATTTTTTTTTGGTGAGCTAATATAACATTATCTAAAGTACGCATAAGAGAGAAAAAAAATTATGGTTTGGACGAAAATGTAAGTATTATTATTTATTAGATTTAACGGTAAATATATATATATATAATGAATTATCTATCCTATAAGAGGCATTAAAATTCAACTACATGAAATACTATTGTTTGTATTGAGCATCTTATTTTATACAGTCTATTCTTATGGACGTCTCCTTTACAGAATCAGAGGTTTCGGCATCGGAACCAAAGCTGAAAGAATAAAACTTGGCATTGGAGTTATTATCGTTTCTTTACTATAATTAAGGAGTAGTTTAAAAGTTGAACTGCTGCCGACTTTACGTCAGCAGTGTGAAGTTCGTGCACGCCCTTTAACACTGCTCTTCGAACACGCGCAGTGTAAAGACGGGTATAAGTAAGTATTTATTTTTAAATTATATTTATTCACATCTAAGTCTCATTGTGATCCGTACAAATAAAAAGAAAGAAAAATAATAATGTTTGAGAACCACTACTATAATGTATTCTGTAACTTTTGGATTATTGGTACGAAATCTAATTACTTCACTTTCTACTGTATTTTATCTTTAAAACGATCAGCACGTAACAGAATTACACAGCTTTCGGTAGCAATCGTGTTTTATGTTGTTGTTTGTCGCAGTTTAATACATTATGCTGCCGCTTCCTTTCCATAATTATGCAACCTTTCCACGAACCAGTTGAGGGGAGTCAGCAGACCACTAGTGGTCCAGACAACAGATTGAGAACCGCTGCATTAAAGGATATTAAGCAGAAAAGAATTAGATATCAGAAAACTTTATAAGAAAACCACTAATAGAATTCATTCCTCAATCACTACATCGTCCTTTCAGAATCTCGAGCTTAACTTAATAAGGCTTCTGTTTATTTGTTTTTGAATTTTCGCGCAATGCTACGCAAGGGATTCTAATTTTGAGCTCATAGACTGAGGAAAGGCAGCTAATTAAGAATACTCAATCAGCTATTGAGTTACTCTTATCTGACATTCATCTTATATTGTACCCACGGCTATAAAGTGGAAGCGAGTTTTTGTGGCAACGAGACACGCATCGTAAATAATCGGAGTTACAATCCTGACACGCTAAAAAACTAGACCACGACAAGCCAATTTAATAAGACAAAGTTGTTTTCATACATTAAAAGCTATAAAGATAGAATGATAAATTAATTTACAATAATTTTTGTCATTTCAAAGTTAAAGCTAAGAATTTAAACAGCAACTTAAAGATACTGCAAATAATCAGTGAAGTCCATGTTAGCTCAGTGGAATTAGAAAAAAAATAGGAAACAGAAACTTGAAGAGGAGTAGAGATATAAATGTTTTAAACCGAACTAGCCGAGAGCTTTTGGAGGAAAAAAAAACACATTTTAAAAAAGTCTTTACTGTTTCAATGATTATGTGTATGTATGTAAAACTGGTTGATTATTATTATATTTAAAGTTCACAAATGAAGTACGCTATTATAAATATTTATTCTACAATTCTTTAACAATTTGCCATAGAAATACCTGACCTACATAATAGACAACATAGTCGGCCAACATTCTTCATCGAACAACTAGCATAAAATACCCGCGCTCCATTTCGGGGTTCAAAAGCCCCCTCATGATTTACAGCGATTCTTATGTAACAATCAGATTCCTCCATTGTCTTAAATTACTTCTATGTCATATCGCATGTTACGTGAGAAAGTTTCATTCCACTAGCCTGTGAGTAATGAACACAGTTTCAGACATGGCGGACTAGTGATCCCGAAGGGGAACCAGGAACACAAAATTTAATGCCAAATGCGGTTTCAACAACCCCGAAACACTGGAGGCGTTTAAGCCAATTGGTATGCCGTATAAATAATGTTACTCCTGCGCCACTCCTAGTCCACCTGACGAATTTCGTGCTGTTAGCTACAAAACGGCGAGAAGAGTTAGCTGGACAGAAGCTGAATTAATATTGAATATGAAATAAACAAATTAAATTTTGATGTCATGAAAAGAAAACTTAGAGTTTAGGCCTAGGAGAATTCAAAAACATAACGAAACGTTTAGTTAAGAGAATCATACAATCGAAATGAAATGCGTATGGTATGTTTAAAAAGTGTAAGACAAAATGTTTTACTATTTAGGAATATTTGAGAAACATTATGAAAAGTCAAGTTTATCCGCAGAAAGTTTATCTAGCATATCTAAATGTTTTCTCAGATCGTTTTATCCGTATTAAACATAGACTGTTATCGTAAATCTTGTTTAGAACGCTCAAATTCTCAGCGTTGAAAAATATTTATATATATTGTACATTATTGTATATTAAAAGTTTTAAGGAATACAAAGTAACGAGGCCTGTTTGTATTGTGTTGATAGAACACGACCATTAAAGAAAACATTTATAAGTTTTATGCTTTAAACAAGATGAATACTGTTAGGCTGAATAAACCGATTAAAAAAAAAAGATTAACAGATCTTAAAAGAGACTTCTAAGAAAACAAATAGGTCAAATAACTAGTGTTTTGGGATAACATATGAATATCAGACCCATAGATTACGATTATAAACGTATTTGTTTACCATATTCTCCTGGTTACTGAATAATAAATAAATAAACACAAAAACTAATAGATATCGTAATCGCTTATTTTACACAAACTATAGTTACCACAAACATGAAAGTAGCGTTTGTTCAGACCAGCCCATAAAAGCATACTACGAATATTCTGGTTATCTATTTAATCAACTCAGAAAGTTAGTTGCCATAATGGAATGTTAGATATGAACTGTTATCATTGCTGTAACAGTTATGACTGTTAGCATTTGAACTGATTTAAAAAATGAAATATTTATTCGTTATTAAAAGTCATTGAATAACAGCATAAGATATATGTGATCAAAATCTGTGTGTAGGAGAAACAAAATAAAAAAGTTTGTACTGGAAACAATACAACTACAAACACTTCCATGTCACATTCGTGCGTCTAAGATAGTTACTTTTTATTGATTTAATATTCTGAGCAACTACGTTACATAATATTATAGGTGTGAGTGTCTAAGTGGTCATTTAAGAGTAATTTTACAATTTATTTTTTTCAAAAATATCTTTTTTATTTAAATGAAAAAAATCTATTAACTATATATACATGTGTGTGTGTCTATATATATATATATATATATGCGTGTGTAAAACTGTTGAAACACCTGCCCTCTGTTGTTGCACGTTTACAATATTTCGATATAAGCATAAGAATGCAATTTTAAGTATGCTGATTTTAATTTAGTCGATCCGTGGATTTAAAAGAAAAGTGTTCTCTGATCACTAACATTGAGAATTTTAAGTGATTACTTAAACATCATAATAGAGCTCAAACTTAAATCATAACGAAAGCAACAAATGAGGGAAAAACTGCGTTACTTGAAACAAATGGTTTTGGTAAGCTCGATGAAATATATCTATATATATGGATAGTAAATCAATAATGGTATTTTAGTGAGAAGAAGAAGAAAAAACAGTAACTTGAGATTGGCATGCCAACTTTTCTCGCAAGATGAACTACTGTTTATGTGACTTTCTCAATTATCTGAAAATTTGTTTTGTTCCTCGGGGCCGCTACTGAAACTGACACTTTATTTGACGTTTCCAGGTTTATAATCGGATAATCTTAGCCGTACTTTTCCGTTTACTCAGCTGATCTGCCCATGAGTGTCACAAAGAGCAGCTGTCAGTACCACGCTGGAGTATATACCTCTATAGCTGTACACGTTCATACTACCACTTACGAGAAATTAGCTTGAAGCGGAGTTTACCTAATTAAGCCGTTTTTCATAGAAATTCTTCATTACTTAAACTTCGTTTCATGTACGTGAGCGCTTTAGAATTTAAGTTAATTCAAAAGCTTAGTGTAGCCACTGTGTAAGTAGCCACATATTTCTTCGGGGGTGTGAAAGAGCTAAAACCTAACTATCTCATATTTCTTTGGGGGTGTGAAAAAGCTAAACCCAACCATCTCACATTTCTTTGGGGGTGTGAAAAAGTTAAAACCTAACCATCTAATATTTCTTTGGGGTGTGAAGGAGTTAAACTTAACCATCTCATATTTCTTTGGGGTGTGAAAAAGTTAAAACCTAACCATCTCATATTTTTGGGTGTGTGAAAGAGTTAAAACCTAACTATCTCATATTTCTTTAGGGTGTGAAAGAGTCAAAACCTAACCATCTCATATTTCTTTGGGGTGTGAAAAAGTTAAAACCTAACCATCTCATATTTTTGGGGGTGTGAAAGAGTTAAAATCTAACTATCTCATATTTCTTTGGGGTGTGAAAGAGTTAAAACCTAACCATCTCATATTTCTTTGGGGTGTGAAAAAGTTAAAACCTAATCATCTGCCAGGATTTGTTCTTGTTATTCAGAGAAAATGAAAATGCTAAATTTCCCAGACTTCAAAATAATTCTATTATTTTCTTTACTATCGTATGATTGACTTTTCAAAATTACTCTGCTAATTACAGTATTTGCTTTTGATATTGTTGAATTATGGTTTGGTACTATTTTATATTATACCCATAGAGCATCCTACATTAAACACATTAGATTATACCAAAAGAATTCCGATACCGATTACCCAAGATAAAGTCTTCTACCGCATTCCAAGTACTAAAGCTAACATATTGGGCAATGTAGTGTGGTTGACATATTATAACACATTCTTTTTTGCTTTTCGCTTATGGGTTCTTAGAATTTAACACAGTACAAAGTGTTTTCATTTACTAGCACTCAAGTTTGTATTTTCTCTTACACTTCAAATACTTCCCATTTCAAAACCACAAGAGTGAATTTTTACCACAACATAAAATATTTTTAATTCCTCGCATCCAAGTTGGTATTTTGATCACACCCAAAAACGCCTTTCATTTCAAACACCATAATGTACATCCTTATCACATTTAAAAATAATTATTATTTTAAATATCCAAGTGCACATCCATACTACACCCCAAACACTTCCTATTTCGAACGTGTGATTTATATACACATGACACCTAAAATGAATTTCAACTACACGCAACAAAGTTGACATTATGTAATACACCAATAGTGCTCAATATAACACTGATACTTTAATCAAAATCGCATGAGAAAATATATATTAAAATTCGTATCTAATGCTTCATTGTACCATGCAGGCGCTTCATGCAACCAGGTGTTTACTTAGCTTATGACACACCTACATATTTTCATCCTAGCCTCCACTGCAATAAAATGTTTTACATACTAAGCTACTATCATTACTTTAAGATAATTCCTCCGCTACGAGCTCAAGCTTATATAATACAAGGAACATGTGCTTATCATGCCAATTCGTTCAGATATGTGTTGCCATAACAACAGACTCAGCACTGCAGAAAACAATCTCATTGAAAATTTTAAAAAATGAACCATTCCAGTATAAGAACAATAACAACAAAAATCGATTACGAGGAACCCACTTTGAGACTAATAATGCACGGAGACTGCAAGGTTTTGTCATCATCAGAAACGTTGTGCATTGGCTGTTACGTTAAACTTATATTAAAGGTTTTCTTCATCACCCATTCAAGCCGTCTCCAAGCATTATTAGCAACAAAATATGTTTGTTCACCATCAACAAAAGTGCGTCGTAGGAGAATTACAAAGTAGCAAAACCATTTACATTGAAGTTGAATTTAAAAGTCTTTTATTTTACAAGAAATTGTTTTCTAAATAAATTACTTCGCGAGAGTTGACACCATGTTTACCATAATTTCTTGAAATAATTTCGTTATTTCAAGTAGTAGTTCGAACATTACAAAAAAGGTGCATTCAATCTGGTTTGATTGATCTCATGTTTTTTTTTATTTCTGAGTTACCTGTTGTCTCACTCTATCTGTGCATTAGTTGTAAACTTTTGTCGAAACTTAACAGAACGTTTATTATTGACAACGTTTTCAAATGAATATATATAGTTTAAACGTCACAACGATTTGATTTGTTTGTTTGTTTTGAATTTCGCGCAAAGCTACACGAGGGCTATCTGCGCTAGCCGTCCCTAATTTAGCAGTGTAAGATTAGAGGGAATGCAGCTAGTCATCACCACCCACCGCCAAC
>NW_013666096.1:21964-24374 GCF_000517525.1 Limulus polyphemus
CTTTCCCAAACATTAACTATCTTAATACGATTGTCCTCTCGTAATAATTTGAAGACTAGTGTACATTATTATAATGCCTTTTTTTTTTTTTGTCAATTGACAGACTGGTTTGTTTGTTTTGAATTTCGTGCAAAGTTACACGAGGGCTATTTGCGCTAGCCATCCCTAATTTAGCAGTGTAAGACTAGAGGGAAGGCAGCTAGTCATCAGCACCCACCGCCAACTCTTGGGCTACTCTTTTACAAATGAATAGATAGTGAGATTGACCGGCACAATATAACGCCCCCACGGCTGAAAGGGCGAGCATGTTTGGTGTGACGGAGATTCGAACCCGCGACCCTCAGATTGCGAGTCGAGCGACCTAACCACCTGGCCGTGCAGGGCCTACACAACGATTTGGATCAGGGCTTTGTTGTATGCGATATAATCGTATCGAGATTAGTTACTAGAAAATTTAATATGAACTATGAACATGAAACGTCACAAAATAAAGCTTTACTCTTACGGGAACAGCAAATTAGAATGACAAGTAGTTTCTTTTTGACATTTTTTAGTGCCACTTACACGGATTTTGGTTTGTTAGAACTTATTTAATAAGAATAAATAAACTATGCTATATTTACCAGTGGGTCTTTGGAATAATTTGGGTAAATCTGTTCACTTATAAGCGTTTTTCATTAATATTGTGCATACAGGGAAAATTTAATGATGACTATTTTCATGGACTGTTTATTTACTAGCAATAATGCACCCTTAATCACGAAAACACAGCGTTATGAAAATGGTCTATTATTTTGTAAACTGTTACAAAAATGATATAATCCTTTAAAAATGAGAAAAAAGTATTTTTTAAAGTCAACTGAAAACTGATTTATGACTTTTGACTATAATAAAGTATGGACAAGAAGTATAGGCAATTGAGACTCCTTACAATAAAAAAACCAAAAATTTTCTAAATGTGAATAAAAACTATTAAGTTTTAATAATATAGTTATTTATTCTTGGCAAGCGAGTCTCAAGCAACCACCGTTATACAATTAACGCTTTTTTTTTGCTCGATACTACTGTTGTTTAATGAATAAGAACATAGCCGATAAACAGTGCAGGTAGAGTATGCAGTCTTCTTCTTAAATATCGCTGTCTATGAGACCTTATTATTTATAAAACCACAGATCAGCGGTTGTTTTATAAGCTTACAGGATATCAATCTCAATATTACAGTGTTTCCAACTTACGTTTAATGTTTCAAGCTTGAACTTCTCAAGTACTGGTAGGGATGTCAGGGTGAGTGTTTTGTGAAGGGTATTATCAACACTTAGTTTGTTATTCACAACTTTCTTATTCTTTAAAGACGACCATAATTGTTTAATATAATTGTTTGTTTTTTGTTTGATTTTGAATTTCGCGCAAAGCTACACGAGGGCTATCTGCGCTAGCCGTCCCTAATTTAGCAGTGTAAGACTAGAGGGAAGGCAGCCACCCACCGCCAACTCTTGGGCTGCTCTTTTACCAACGAATAGTGGGATTGACCGTCACATTATAACGCCCCCACGGCTGAAAGGGCGAGCATGTTTGGTGTGACAGGGATTCGAACCCGCGACCCTCAGATTGCGAGTCGAGTGCCTTAACCACCTGGCCATGCCGGGCCGTTTAATATAATCTTACTTTTATTATTAAAGTGATATATAAGCTTATTCGTCTGGTGACTTATCACATTTTAGATTTACAACTTCATCACCAACTTACATTTTAAAGAATGTTAGATATGTTAACGAATGTTCAGAGAATCTGAATAAAAAACTTGTTTTGTAGAAAATGCGAGAATTATGCCGTGAAAGTTTTTTTTCCTGCAAATTCAAGTATTTTACGGAACTGTAACTTACTGTAACTGTATTTTACGGAACTGTAACTTACTAAAAAGAACTGTTGAAAATAATAAGCATTATTATTAATCAAAATTGGAGTTTTATGTTTGGACCCATTTGTAATTTTATAGGTCTTTCAGCTGTTTAGAATAATAAGATTGGACGTCAATTGTTTTTAATAGATTATTCATAAACATGGACAAGACGACTAATCGTTGACTATCATCCTGTTATGTTAATATGATTCGAAAAGCTGAGTTCATAAGTTGCATCACACGTTCCGTTCAGTTGTTGGATACACTGATCAGTTTATTTGTACCATACTATGATGAAATATTTACCGATTTCTTATTCGCATTTAATAAAATCAATAACAGAGTTATAAGAGCAAGATGAAATTTCCTCTGAATTCCGTTCTTCAAAACAAGAAACTTTTATTTTGTTTTATAAGATAGATGCACACCTCTCACTTCCTAAAATAACTTTTATTTTGTTTTATAGGATAGATGCACACCTCTCACTTCCTAAAATAACCTTTATTTTGT
>NW_013666096.1:25297-26199 GCF_000517525.1 Limulus polyphemus
AAGTAGGTATACATATATATTTTATGTGTAAGTAGGTATATATATATTTTATGTGTAAGTAGGTATATATATATATGTAAGTAGGTATATATATGTGTAAGTAGGTATATATATATTTATGTGTAAGTGATATATATATATATTTATGTGTAAGTAGGTATATATATGTGTAAGTAGGTATATATATTTATGTGTAAGTAGGTATATATATGTAAGTAGGTATATATATATATTTATGTGTAAGTAGGTATATATATTTATGTGTAAGTAGGTATATATATATTTATGTGTAAGTAGGTATATATATATTTATGTGTAAGTAGGTATTTGTTCTTTTAGATAATGTGTAGATGGTTACCTATAGTAAAAAGAAAAACAAACAAAAAACTGTTTTATGATTGAAGATGAGTTAAAGGAGACTGGCCCACTTCTATATTTTATATATAAAGTTTGTTTAGAATAACGACTAATTTAACTATGAAGCCTTTTAACAGCATCGTTGTAATACAATATTCTCTCCTAAGGAGTAGCTTTTCTTATTATTATTCGGACAGTTTTGTATAAAAAACACACATTCATACATATATACATAACTACATTGCTTAATTATTTACTGTGTAAATTAATGTTGCTACAGATACTGTTTTTGACGTTAGACCAAAACACAGCTCTTCGTATTTACTATTGATCCGTATATACACGCATATACACAGTGGGTTAGAGATTCCTGAATTATTTGTCAAGGCTTTGTTTTTACAACAATCTAAATCCAGAGACATTGGGGTAGAGATTCCTCAATTATTTGTCAAGGCTTTGTTTTTACAACAATCTAAATCCAGAGACATTGGGGTAGAGATTCCTCAATTATTTGTCAAGGCTTTGTTTTTACAATAATCTAAATC
>NW_013666096.1:27073-30630 GCF_000517525.1 Limulus polyphemus
CTAGTCCCTGTATCTGTCACCCAGGTAGTATGAAGTTGACCGTGACACTAAGAGCTAGTCCCTGTATCTGTCACCCAGGTAGTATGAAGTTTACCCTGACACTAAGAGCTAGTTTCTAGTTACTATTGCTATCTTCTCCCACAGCGGGTGTTGATACATTCATGCTAGCTAGGAAATCATTTTGCGAAACTCCTGGCAGCTAAATAAACGGAAGCAGAGAAAGCACAGATAACAATTTTAGTTTTTATTTCGACAACAGGCCCTTTTGATATTCAGAAGTTCTACGTTTCTTTAGTTATCAAAACGATAAGATATACAAAATAAAATGCTTTTTGACAACGGTTTTAACTTTTCTCAGTACAATTAGATAGAATAAGGTTCTGTTAGAATAAACAAGTCAATCCAATTTAAAGGGATTTTGACTTGTATATTTAATTGATGCTTATCTGTATGTACGTGAACGAATAATAGATTAATACACTAGCGCACCTATATGTGTACCTTTTTTTTCAAAAGTAACATAAACCCTTAACATTTTTTCCTAACCTCATACGTGCCTCAAGTGCAAAATCTCAGTATTTGTCAAGCTAGAAGCAATTTAAAATAGGTTAAGTCTTTAAAAACTGAAAGTAATTTTCTTTGAAAACAGGAAAAAATATGTGTACTTCAAACCACCCATTATTACCCAAAATATTGATATTTAATAACAAAGTTAAGTTCCGTTTCTGATTCTAAACTTAGGCAAAATGTAACTTCAATTGTTTAAGAGTAAATTACCTTGGAATTAAGTTTAAAACAAATTATAAGTTCGTCGAAACGTTCTTGAAATAACGGTATTTTTTTTTCTAAAGGCGTTCTATGTTAGCTTAACGTTTACAGATAAAAAAATATCGTATCCACCACGTTGAGATATAAAAAATAATAATAATTCAAAAACCTCAATATCTGTCGACATTATGATCGTTATGTTTCAATATGCACATAAATATATCTTTTATATTTAAGTATTTTTTTCTTTTCATTATGTTCCAGTTCACCATAGACCATAAACAAATTGGTCAAAGTAAATTACCACGAATAAAAGGATATAAAATGCTAAAATAGAGGCTAATGCGTACAATAATCTGTCATCTGGAAGTGCGTTTTTATTTTCAAAGATTAAACTTTATAGTACAGTTTGGAGAAATTAGGAAATAAATATTATTGAAAGTAAAAAAAAAGAAAAAGGTACTCGTTGTTCTAACGTACACAAAATTAATTAAAACATGGTCCTAACTGTTATAAGTTCTTATCCTTTCTATAATTAGTAGATTTCTTAATTGGAAATTATTCTAGAAATGTCAATAAAAATATAATTACAAAAAAACCATTTAGCATTCTGATTCACAGAGTAATATTAGTCTGGGAAATGCGCATTCTCTTTCATATATATTTAATACAATTACAGATAAATTGAAGGAAATAACCTTAAATTTTGTCCTTCTATATATATATTTGTCACCTTCATGTTCGTTCTTCTATATATTTTATTATCTTCAATTTCGTTCTTCTATATGTTTTATTATCTTCATTTTCGTCCTTCTATATATATATTTATAACCTTCACTTTCGTTATTCTATATATATATATATATATATTTATCACTTTAACTTTCATTCTTCTATATGTTTTATCACCTCCACGTTCGTCCTTCTATATGTTTTATTATCTTCAATTTCGTTCTTCTGTATGTTTTATTACCTTCACTTTCGTTCTTCTATATGTTTTATCACCTCCACGTTCGTCCTTCTATATACTTCTACTGTGTTTCGTTACTGAACAGGAAACTTGTCATCTTTACATTACATCACGTATATTTGTTTTTGTATCTTGTATATATATGGCAGAGCAACTAAGGCTATCTGCTGCCGTCTCTAATTTTGAACTACTGATCATGAGAAAAGCAGCCACCCAGTATCACTCTACCACAATCATGTATATACGTTGAAATAACACATTTTCAAATTATTCGTAATAAAAAACAATTCAAATTTACAACTCATCTTTCTCAATGTATTAATAATTATCATTAAGCATTAAATATATATCATAACTTGCAAATGAGAACTTTTTTGTGTGTAAAACTCTGGCTTTTAATTGCAGTTTTCATTGAATTCACTTTTGATTCTTATTTTATTTCTAAACCATTTTACCAAACATATGTAGTTGTTGGGGTTTCCAAATAGTTTAGTTTCATCCTACCAAACATATGTAGTTGTTGGGGTTTCCAAATAGTTTAGTTTCATTCTACCAAACATATGTAGTTGTTGGGGTTACCAAACAATTCAGATTCATTCTACCAAACATATGTAGTTGTTGGGGTTATCAAATAGTTTAGTTTCATCCTACCAAACATATGTAGTTGTTGGGGTTATCAAATAGTTCAGTTTCATTCCAAAAGCGAAATAAATTGGTTTCAAGACATATGTTTATCTCAAAATGAAGATCGCATTGCATACATATAGAATATATAGCTTGCCAGCTACTAGAATTTTGAAGTTACTTTGGGAAGTTTATATGCCAGTTACAGAAAAATTAGAAGATACTAGACTGTCCGAAGACTGCCATTTTGGAAGAAAGTTGAGATACAATAACTTGTGAGACAACACTTTAGAAAATTTTCCAAAACTTGTATGACATCTTGTTAGATTTATGAGAAACATGTTTAGAGAACCAGTTCGACAGTATTTCAAAAGATATGCTTAAATATTTGTGATGAAGTTTTAAAAGTCTACTGGAACTTGTGAGACAATCTTTTACAGGACCTGCTATAATTTTAGTAATCATCTTTCAGAAACCCTATTTTATTCCTTAAAGCCATTTACAGGATTTGTATAGCTTGTGGGATAGTGAACTATAGGATCTTTTAGATGTTTTAATATATACAGAGTTTGTCGGTTTTTAAATGGAAGAATCGATTATGAGTTTTGTAAGATCTTTAAAAATCACGAAAAGAGATATGTCGAAATTATAATAAAACGTTGTTTTTTTTAAAAACATTTAAGCCCTCGGCTAGAAGAAAAGAAACGTTCGACACCTTTTAATTCATTAATATCAAGTATTTGAATTTTTGATGATGTAATATTGTCAATATCAGCGGAGTAGAATGGTCGTTTTTCAAAAAATAAAAGACATTTTCTTCTACACGAACAATACAAGTGATTTAGTTTAAAGTAAACGATTTATTAAAAAATTCAGAAGATAATGGACCTTTTAGAATATTGTGGTAATCGTTTGACTCTACCAACCCAACTCTAAATATATATTGTTGTGTCAGAGTTTTATTGTATATGTTTTATTGTCAGATAATTAAATCATATCGTACATTAGTATCTCAAGGAGAATGACGCATCGTCAATTCAATTTCCATGGAATTAGTTTGATCTATGTTTGAAGTTTGTCTTTTCAAACGAAGAATAAAAAAGTTTGTTTTTTACACGTACAATATTCATATTTTCTTAAAACGACATATTTTGACATTATAGACCAATACTTTTGTAAAACAAAATTACTGAGT
>NW_013666096.1:31039-39860 GCF_000517525.1 Limulus polyphemus
TTTTATATTCGAGTTTATAACTAATATATATATACATATATATACACACACATCAATTGTAAACTTGAATATATATATACATACGTCAGTTATAAACTCGAATATATATATATATACACATCAGCTATAAACTTAAATATATATATACACACATCAGCTATAAACTTGAATATATATATATATATATATACATCAGCTATAAACTTAAATATATATATATACACACATCAGCTATAAACTTGAATATATATATATATACACACATCAGCTATAAACTTAAATATATATATATACACACACATCAGCTATAAACTTAAATATGTATATATATACACACATCAGCTATAAACTATATATATATATATATATATAAGTAAGAAAATACGAAGGTGATAAAATAAACAAATTAGACTTTTAGAGAAAAATCACATTTAAAAACTATGGTGATAATTTATTTAATTGGCGACGTTTCGAGCAAACGATCTTTTTCAAGCCAGAAACAAACCTATCGGTTAATGACAATTACAGGAACGTTTTGAAATGAAACAATACACGAAAATAGAATGTAACGCGAGATTGAACTATAAGAATCTATATAAATATAATAGTACTGTCTGTTGTATGTCCATGTAACTACTTCGTAGGGTGTGAATGGATCTTCACCAAAATTAGTGTGGAGGTTCACATTTTCTCTCCAGTCATCCTTCATACGTCAAAAGAAACATTCCCAAATCCCAACTCACCAGACTGCGTTGGCTCTGCAGTAACGACCAAGATTATAATAACATGCTTCACTTTTTCGAACAAAAGTGGCTAGCCTACTTTTCTTCTTCATCACACTGAAGATAATCTACATACTAACAATAAACGTCCGAATTTAGATTTCCAGAATCTGCTTAGCTTAAATCATATCATTAATTATAACACCAACACTGTAGACAATTCAAAACTTCCAACGACACGCGTCCAACCTCGCTTCAACCAACACACTCTTACTTCCACTGATCCTCATCACATTCCCCTTACACTTATGTTTCATCTATTCAACACACAAATAACACGTATATTGTTTGACAACTTCCACATCATAACACAGGACAATACAATCGGTTACATGTTCCCTAACAAACCTCTAATGTCTTATAAATGAGACACTAACATTAAAGATTTACTCGCCCATAGTCAACTTCCGAACAACATACAACTATCATCTGTTACTCAAGTTGTCAGAGGGGCAGATGCAGCACTTGCCCTTACATTGATCATAGAACATCTGTTAGAGGCTCTAAATCAACGTATTCTATTGATAGTCATTTCACCTGTACATCTAAATGTTTAGTTTATTGTGTTATTTGTAACAACTGTGACCAAATCTATGTAGGAGAAACCAGACTAATGCTCACTGAACATACATGAGAACACTTATGTAGCATCTTGATTAAAGATCAAGATAATTCCGTAGCTCGACACTTCAACAAAGCTGATTATTTTCTTGAGCACTTTAAAGTGCTTGTCTTACGTCATGCCCCCTCCAACACCAATCAAAGACCCACAAATAAAAAATAAATAATTTTTAAATTGGGTTGTTTAAGTCCTTTGGGCATTAACGAACGGTTCAGCTTTTTATAATTTGTTTTAATACCCTTCTTTTATTAATCTTAAAATGTTTAAGTTATTTCTTTCCTTGCTATGTAAAGTTGTTCTATATTTCTAATATTTTTTAATGCTTCTTTTTAATTACCAGCTTTATTATATTGTTTTTTACTACATTGTTTAATTCTCGTTGTTCAATCTGGAGTTACATTCTGATTTCGTGTATTGTTTTATTTCAAAACGTTCCTGTAATTGTTATTAACTGACAGACTTGTTTCTGTTTTGGAAAAGAGCGTTTGCTCGAAAGGTCGCCAAGCAAATAATTACTACTACAGTTTTTAAAGATGATTTTTCTCTAAAAGTCTAATTTATATATATTTATACGGATTGTACAATATGAAGTAAAGTGATCATTACACAAAGTACGGTATAATAATATGATTATAAATAGCACATCTCTTCATTATTTTCTGGCACGTTTCAATAGTCCTAACACAGTTTGTATGACAAGCGGCAAACCATGTTTTAAACAGTCTAATGAATTTCCATGTAAACAGCATTTGGGAGGTGTAATCTTTAGTGTAGGGATGTATATGACGTAAAAGCGCTCCAGTATAGGAGTTATTACAGTGTATTTTCTAGAGTTTGCTCTATAACGCGGTTTAATAAACTTCTTAAGGGATTTCAACCAGGACCAGACGTTTAGTAGTTTGTGACAAGTTGAACACGAGCTTCAGGGTTTTAATTCCTCCTGTCAACTGGAATTACTGTAGGTGCTTTCCTTTAATCAATTAGTTAGGTCTCCAGAGAATTATCCTGCGAAGTTGGCTGCACCTAGCCCTATTTACCAATATGCAAGACATATGGTCAACCGACGTTGTTTACCTTCCTGGATAGAGAAGATCTCTGGCTAATCACATTTGCGAGTTTTACTCTTTAAACGTTTACTTGAGTCTACGAGTAAAGCAATCAGTTTAAAATCATAAACTAGGAAAATATTGTAATCTAAAAGGTAACAATTTCAAAATAAGGAAAAGGATTAAATACAACTCTGTTATTGTAGAGCTAGTGGTTCGTGTGAACTTAAAAATTCACAATATTTATTCAGAATTATTTGATATATTGATTTTTCATTTCTTCCTTAGTTAAAACATAACTTTAAGTGGAACCGTTAATATTAGAACACTTACAGAGTTAAAACTTCTCTTCAGATCTTGAATATTACAAAGAACAATTCTTAGCCGTTATAGAGTTTATAAGTGAAAAAAGAGGGTTATAATTGTAAAAAGCATCAAGATTTTTCCAACATGATAATTATTATTATAGTTTGTTTGTTGCTCAGTGCAAAGCTACACACTAGGTTATCTGTGCTCTTTTCACCACGAGTATTGAAACCCGATTTTTAGCGTTGTAAGTCTGCTCATTTACCACTGAGCCACTGGCGTGTTCATTATATTGGAAAAAGTATATAAACTGCTGTAAAACTGTTATTATAAATCAATATACCAGGTATCAATTTAGGAGACAAAACGTAAAAGTCAAAACTTACGTTGTATTACATTTTCAACTTCGAGTGATTTCATATTGGAAATACTACTCAATCCAGTCTAAATATTTTGTTTTAGATACATCACAGATAGGCCCGGCGTGGCCACGTGGTTAGGGCGCTCGACTCGCAATCCCCCCGTCCCACCAAACATGCTCGCCCTTTCAGGTGTGGGGCGTTATAATGTTACTGTCAATCCCACTATTCGTTGGTAAAAGAGTAGCCCAAGAGTTGGCGGTGAGTGGTGATGAGTAGCTGCCTTCCCTTTAATCTTACACTGCTAAATTAAGGACGGCTAGCGCAGATAGCCCTCGTGAAGCTTTGCGCGAAATTCAAAACAAACAATCAAACCAAGCGACACAAAAATTAGCCAGTGTAACTCTCTAAAATTTGTTATTTAGTTATATGCATGTGCCGTAGTTGCCAAAGTTATTTTTATTGCCGCCGTTCTCTTCCTTTAACATTTAGTTTCAAAAATGCTATATGTTTTAGATCTATTTGAAGAGCCCCGCAATTAGAAGCAGCTGATATGTTTCTTAAAATAGAATGTAGGTGCCGTTCCTACATAATCAAAACAACAGCCACCTATAAGGTTTGCTTAGAAGAAGGATAGAAACATGTAATTAATGGTTAAAGAAAAAAGAGGAGCTCCTTAGAGTGGTCAAATTGGTTTTATGAAATAAAATCTACACTATATGTACATCTTGGGGAATACATACAAAACAGCTTCAAGACAGACTAGGTCTAACAAAAGAATTTTTTAAAATGGATTGAATGAATTTGGTGGTATTTCATTCGTCTAATTTTCTGTATTGTTCTTGTAAAGGATTTTCGTCTTCAAGGTGCTCCTTCGTTACAAATATATCGATGTTGTGTTCTACGTTTACTTATTATTTACTTGAGTATATACCTAAAAATTACAACTGTATGAATAAATGAGCACATAACTTCTTATTAGACTACACAAATTATGACTCCACTCGAAAGTGCCTTAAGCATTTTTCCAATATGATTGTACTCTTTTTCCGATGGAAAACAGTTAAAACTCTACCATATTTTTAACTTTATTCTCAGTATGCATTGGTTAATTGACTTGGGTAATACTGATAAAACAAGAATAAAGCACTGCTTATGAATAAGTCAAGCTATTAAAAATATTATGGATCTTCTTGAATATGCATATTTGTTTTACATGTGTGATGAAAATTATAGATATATCGAATTATTTATATGTGACACAAATGTTTGTTTTAGAACAAAAGCACACTGGGCTATCCGCCGTGTTCACCGCGGGTAATCAAACCCCGGATTTTAGCATTGTAAGTCAGTAAACTTATCGCTGTCCCATCGGAGTACCAAAGTTTGTTTGTAATTAAACACAAAGCTATACATTGGGCTATCTGTGCTCTGGCCACCACGGGTATCGAAAGCCAGATTCTAGCGTTGTAAGTCCGCAGGCATACCGCTGTGCCGCTTGGGGGAGAGTACCTAAGTAGATGAAACCTGAACTAAGGAAGAACCATATTAATATGAGAAAGTAGACTAAGTAATAGTTACTATAAAACGAAAAATATATGGTGAAAACTAAAATATCCATCAATGGGCATAAGAAATGACAAAGAAGATTTAACTCAATTGTTATCCGAATATATACTATTACTGCTGTCGTTGTTTTCTTAAAGCAAGCCTACACAATGGGCTGTTTGATGGTAATATATAAATCAGTTTTTGGTGCAATTATTTTAATGATAAAAGAAAAGCATTTCGTATATATTCGTATATTTTCCCTGATGCTTTACATGGCTAACACTTGATTATACACAGAAGTCCTTAGCTCATATAAGACAAAAATGTACGACTCAGTTGCAATATATATTATAATTTATAACTCTGAGTTATCTGAACAATACAGAAATGTCATTTTTAGCTACAATTTAAAGATTCATAGCATTTGCTAAAACATGACAAAATATGAGACATACATGATTTTTAGATATATTTTGAGTTCAAATTAATTTTGCTTATGCGAAGTTTATTTTCATATTTCAAGTTCAACAG
Organism: Limulus polyphemus; assembly: GCF_000517525.1. Lineage (NCBI taxonomy): Eukaryota > Metazoa > Arthropoda > Merostomata > Xiphosura > Limulidae > Limulus > Limulus polyphemus. The sequence goes on from NW_013666096.1 coordinate 36,237, forward strand.
TCTCCTTATTGTATTGACGAAGTATAACGTGTTGAAATGCATCTTTATATCTGCTCATTCGCCAGATTAAACCACTAGAGTAAAATATAACAAATATGAAAAAAATTGCTGAGCAAATGATTCTGTTTATTCTTCGACCCCCTTAATCATACGCAATATTAAGTTTTTTAAATAACTAAAGAACCTCATTCATAAGAAGTATTCAATGTGATATATTAAGAATTGTAGAAGTTTAGAATAGAAAAGATCACATTTTAACCTGTAATGGGTTAAAATTAATAACAAGAAGAAAAAAAAATAGACAGATTTATTTATCAGCTAATAATAAATATTCTAGAGCTAGATTTCAATTTTAGCCCCCCCCCCCCCAGTAGCACAGTGATATATCTGCGGACTTATACTGCTAGAAACCGGATTTCGTTACCTGTGGGGGACAGAGCACAGATTGCCCTTTGTGTAGCTTTGTGCTTAAAAAACAAATAAACAATTTAATTTTCTAGCAGAGAAAACACATTATATTTAAAACTAAGATTCAAAATTTGTCAGATTTAAAGAGTTCATGGATATATGGAATCATTGGGCTGAAATGTTTATATAATTAAATAAAAAGTCTGCCGATCTGAATCTTCAAGTAGCTGGATAATGAAATTCTCTTAACCATGATCTTTCTGTATTAGAAACAAATAAGTCGAATTTACAGAATTTCTTAGTTAGTTTTTCCAAATAGATAATATGTAATGTAAAGTTTACAAGGAACAGTTTATAGATCTCTCTTTAAAAAAACAGAACATGTTAAGGGGAACGGTTATTAGATTTTGTTGAATAAGTTTAGATATCCAGAAAACTAAATAATTCTTCTAATATTTAAAACATTTTGTAGAAAGATTTATTTTGCTGTTATAAACTTTCTCATATTTTAAATATTTTATGTTTTTATCACAATATGTCTGATATTTAAAAGGTTTTATTCTGTTATAATCATCTTTCTGATGCTTAAACGTTGTATACAAAAAAAGGTATCGTTACGGTAAGATACTTTTTAAAACATATTTCATGACTTTAGTAAGTTTTATTTTTCTCGAGACCAGTAGCTTAATGCTGAAATATCTTATCATACAAAGTTGTACTTCGAAATATCATATTATGTGTACTTCATATTTAAATTGATGGTAGTATGACATATATTGAATTATTTGTTTCGAATTTCATATAGTTGAGAAGGACATTGTTTAGCTTGTTTTACTTGAGTAATGGCATTTACCGCTGTTTTTCTGCTTTGCTTTCAAATAAATCAATAGTTAAAAATTAAATATCAAAAAGTTCTAGTTGCCAAAAACTAATAGTGTTTCCACAATCGCTAATAATAAAACCCAGTAACAGAAGAATTGAAATACTCCTACTTAGAATTCGTAAGTTAGAAGGACCAATTTTTCCTAAGTAGACAATAAATAGTGATTTTCCTCTAGTTAAAAGTGCCAGAAAGAGGTAAATTATACATGGAAATCAATATCTAGGAGAAATTAATTAATATTAAATAAATAAATGAGCCACTCTGCTCATTACACATGAATCGGGGAAACTTAATACGTTTTTAAGTAAAACTCAAAAGGTAGTTAAGATAATTTAACCATGAAGTTATCCGGCTAGTAAATTACTTCCAAAAGATAAATTAAATTATCATGATCTAATATTAATCGATAAAAAAACTAGACTTCTTTGTTATATACATATAAGTTATATGTAAAGCCTAGCCCTGTAAGATATAAAAATGATAATGACAAATAACTCTGAAGCATTCTCAAATAAAGAAGTGATATTGTGAATGTAAATTGGTACTATAGGTTTGTGCATCAGAATTTATTCTTATAGTAGCAAATATGAGAACAAGCTGCTTGCATTAGAAAATTTGAAAGTATACTCATTGAATTTCTAGATTTAATATATATGCTACTGTGTGCGTTCAAAGCAATTCTACTATAACTATTAAAATCTACAATTATCAAGTTTTAATTAATTCCAGCATAACGCTGAGACAGATGTGTAAGCAAACATATGAGAGTTGGGCCAGGCACACGTGTATATACGTTAAATGTTCTAAACAAAGGCTAAAAATTTTAATAGTCAACTGAGTATAGGTGCGTCATTATATTTAGGTTTAAAAAAATTATTTCTTTAGCATATTTACTAACCCTAAATGTTAGGCAATAGTCAACTGTTTTTGAAAATAAAGAGCTAAGAAAATTAATTGCTGTAAAAATTACGATTCCAAAAGGTGAAATACTTTTTTTTAGAAGAAAAGACAATAAAGTATAGCTAATCTAGCACATTGAACATTATTGAAATATTATAAGGAAAAATGCAGTATTCTTAAACGAAACATTAACACTAAAAATAATTTATTTTAAAATAGAAATAAGTTGTCATTAAATTAATAAGAAATGAGGATATTTTAATAATTTTCCATCAATTTTAAAGGAGTAAAGCTCTTAAGCAATTCATTTTCAAGTGTATATAGGATAAAAACATTGTAAATGAACAATAAAAACTCAAACTATTTGAGAAATTTAAAACAACAACAATAATATGTATTTAAAGTTAACTAAATTAAATTGTATTAAAGTGGTAGCGAATAGAATATTTTTATATCAAACAAACAAGAATCACTAGAGGAGTAAGTACTCCAAAACAAGTATCGTTAAAAAAATTTCAGGGATGATTCCTTGTGTAAGAATTACATTTTCCCAACGCCTTTGGTTAAGAAATTCACAAAGAATTGTACCACTACGTCATACAAGTGTCAATATTAAAATAATACAAATATATTGAAACAAGATTGAATATTGTAAAATGAATAATATTTTTGAAACAGGAAATCATTGAAAACGGATTGACATAAATTTTAACATCAACTACTGATGATGAAATATGAATATATTTTCTTTCTAAGAATGATTTACTGAAATTAAGATTTTTTATTCCTCCAGGTAATTATTAGCAACCAAGGAAATGGCCAACCAAAATTCGTAATTATGAGTAGTATTCTCTCCCATTAGTCCGCCTTGCATCATGTTATGATGCGAGATTTGAGTTGACTTTTAGGTGGGAGATTGACCTATCATGGTATTTATTGCCAAATCAAACGAAAACTATCATTGACATCACAAGAGTGATTTTAAGTTCGTAGAGCATAGAGAAAGAAAACTGAACACTTAAGACACTTGTTTTATGATTTGTTTGTTTGTAATTAAGCACAAAGCTACACAGTGGGCTATCTGTGCTCTGCCCACCACGGATATCGAAACCCAGTTTCTAGCGTTGTAAGTCCGAAGACATACCGCTTTGCCACTGGGGGGGGGGGGCTCTTGCTTTATGAACAGTTTAAAAATATTTATATCTCCTTCCGTGATAAAAGTAATTTATTGATGTTCGTTTTTTATTTACTTCTTCAGCCTTAAAACTTACTACGTTCAGTGATGGTAATAACTGTTTAAAGTTACTTGCTTCTGAAAAGTAGATGACAATATATACACCTGGAAAAAAGTTAAACACCCACAAATATTTTTCAGGATTGCTTATTGAAAATAAGGTTTAATTTTCATGATGTTGAGCAATGTTCATAATTTC
>NW_013666096.1:40860-62162 GCF_000517525.1 Limulus polyphemus
GGGGGGGCTCTTGCTTTATGAACAGTTTAAAAATATTTATATCTCCTTCCGTGATAAAAATAATTTACTGATGTTCGTTTTTTATTTACTTCTTCAGCCTTAAAAACTTATTACGTTCAGTGATGGTAATAACTGTTTAAAGTTACTTGCTTCTGAAAAGTAGATGACAATATATTAAACGAGTAAAGAAAAAATATATTCTAGGAAAAAACTTGGAGGCTGATTAACAAAACAAAGGAAAATGAAATACTTATGTTGTTTACGAATATGAAGTATAAACACAAACTTATATATCATTACTAATAGCTAATTAAAAATACTCGTTTTCTTACGTTTTTACCCACAAATTTTAGAACACATTGTTTAATCAGTTGGGTACTCTCGCTGTTAACAATATATTTAGCCGTAGTCCCAACAATATCTCACGAGTTTCGGTCAGCTTAGGAGACTTAGGTTAGTCCTAAATACATATATTATGTTAACAATGCAAAACAGCCTATATAATAAAAGTATAATAATAAAAATCAAATCGAAAAGTAACAAAATTAGACATGTTAAGCATTATGACCGATAGGGTTAATCGGACTACAGGAAACGTTGTTCCAGGATATTCATATCCTCCAGGGAAACGTCAATGGCGCCTGCTACAGGCATCACACGGAGACAATATTTCTGACATGTGCTAGGGCAATAGTTTAGCAATAAGATTGTGTTCCAGAATGACAATGCCACTGCCCACGGTGTACGTATTGTAGAAGATTATTTCGACTAGGAGGATGTTACAAGATTGCCATGTTCAGTCTCCATATTGTAATCCCATTGAGAACTGTTGTGCAGAACTTAGCCTGAAAAATTGCTAACCACGACCCTAAACAGCTACTGTAGTTGAGTTTCAGCGCCTTCTAGTGTCAAGTTGGGATGAAATCATGGTGTATTACATCAATAACCTCACTGACAGCATGACACATCACCTTGAGGAGGTTATTAGAGCACGAGGAGGACCAACCAAGTACTGAATGTTTAATATAAACTGATGTAAAGTTATAGACGCTATCTTATATATTGCGAACCGTGGTGTCTGTCTGAGTGTTCATCTGTCTTCTGCTTACGGCGGCCACTTCCCGCTCTGCTTTTGAAAAGCTGCGCACGCAGACAAAGCTTAATATTCCATTTTGAATGACGGGAGAACAGGCATGAATAATGTTGATGCCAGACTTTATTATGCAAGCAGGATATTCCACACTAAATTCTAAGGAATTAATCACACTATAGTTCACTCTTAGCATGACTGAAATGCTCAACAGTCACTTTTCACGGTGGGCAGTATAAGTAGCTTGGGCTCTGAGTGAAACCAAGAGTGCAACACAATATGCCCATGAAATAACTGAAATTGATAGATTAACTTAAACTTTTCCCGTCACTGGGGACGGGTACTTTTGCTTGTTATAATATATGATATTATATGTTGTCATTATATATGTTTTGGTAAGGTTTTGTTGCGATAGGTGAAATGCTGAATTACACATCTTTCTACAGATATCTGATAAAATTATTGCTGTTCTAATAAATCGTTCATGATGTCCATAGAACTTATCTCATTATACAAATTACCTATATAGATATTTAATATAACACGTATTTCTCAGTTTGACAGCTCTAAGTGTATTTGTATTCCATCTTAATAATAATGATCTTATTTGTTATAAGTATGCAAACATTTTGGCGAAGACTTTAGTTTGGTTTATTGTTTATGTGATATCACTTGTTTCCTATAGGTTTGATTATGTAGAGTTTTTCTCCAGTGGAACTAAAATATAAGAAACTGACAACTGGTGCCATATTTATCTCAAAAGGCTCCATTTTACTAGGAAGACTTCGAGCTTAGTATATCGAGATGAGTTTCGTCATTTCTGAATGTTCACTACGTGTAGTCTAGACTTTTAGATTTTTGCAAGTTGAACATATTAATTGACACAATCAGATGGTGCTTTTGATATTCCTACTGCTTTGCTTAATCATCAACCATTACAAAACCTTAACTTAATTACCCCTAGTCCTTTAGTATACTATACCCATCAAAGACACGACTTTAGATTTAAGTATCTTAATTGTCAAATATTCTGAAGTTATTTTAGGTGGTTTTTGAAAGGTCAAAAGCTAATTTAATTTGAGAACAAAGTTGGGTAGGCTTATTTACACTACACTTCCTTCATTAACCAAGGAGTATACCTCTTCGTACCAACTTAATTCATAATTTACAAGTAGTAAGTGTGAAAAACTTTATTTATGACAGGTAATATATAAAAACACTTGAGTTGTAACAGTTGCAATATAAGTTTGCGAGAACAGCGTATAATAGCCACAACCGTGAAAGCAAACTCCAGTATTCAAACAACCAGCTTTCAGATAACCCTCTCACCTATACCAACCATGTGTGACGCCTCTACCTCAACAGACAGCCTCGTACCGGTACACCAAAGAACACAGACTAAGATCGCCAAGAAAGACCGAAGAATTCAGACTGAAGACCCCCAACGACATAGACTCCGAGAGATTGACAAGAGCCACGGCAAGAACTTCAGACGCACTCCCAACAGACGCCTCTTCATCACCCAGCACCATCCAGCTACAAAAAAATCCTGCTCCGTCCACTAATCAACCGTAGCCCAATCCAAATAAACCAAGAACCGACTATTCAGAGAATGACGTTGCCTCTTCACCCAGCCTGTTTTAGCCTTCAAGTATCGCCAGTAGTTACATTGATTGTACCCTACGTTAACTAACAATATGCATTTTTCCACAGCATTTTCCGGGCACGGTCAAGGTATTTTATTCGGCGCCCTGGCCGTGAAAGTGGGTTTTCTCGGGGTACTTCTGTTTTTTCCCCACAGCAAAATTTCTCCTTATGCTCTGGATCCTCAGATCCCAGCCCTGAAAAGGACCAACCCTGGTTAAATGTAACTCTTTACTTCTATAGTTCTCAATCAATGTCTAAACAGTAAAGCCTTAATCTGATAACCAAAACTCTACAGTCAGTTTAGTATTAATATTTTAGCCAACAACGGACGTGCTCTGCTCTACAAACACCCGACGCCGCGTGGTCATTCAACGCCAAGTCCAGCAAAAAGAAAGAAAACTACCATTGTCAACAAACAGCCCAGTGAAGCTCTCCGTCGTTCTCTTCTTCTCCACTTCTTCTCGCACCCTTTCCCTCAACTTGTGGGCTCATCAATTTGAAAATTACCACTTAAAAAACTATAAGTTAAAACCACCACTCATGTAAGCGTTTAATTCATAAAAGCCTCGGAACCTATTTTTAATTATGTAGTGGAGTGAAGAGAAACAAAAGTTTCTGATCGCCCCTGGTTATATTTCATCCTGTTAACCTAACTACCTACCATGCCAATCGAATCGAATCGTATAACAGCCTCTCAATTACGTTTTACCAGCCGTACTCTGATACACAATATCCAACAGATTCTTCATGCCAAAACATATCGAAAAGAAATTTGCTTCTACTAAGTTTAGTGACATTTAGGTGTTTCCAGGCATATATTTAAATGTCTTTTCAACCTGCATCTTCATTATCTAAATATAGATGGTAATAGTTTTTCTTTAAAAACTTGACATCATCATTCCGTGTTTTTTCGATCGTATGAAGAGCTGAATGTGTTATCCACAATACGCTCACATTTACAGTGTTTAATAAGCAAGTATATTAAGAAGTACCGTGAAAGATTGTTCAGGATCACAGAAGAAAACACGAGCTGAATGAAGAAGGCTAATTCTTTGATTGCCTTTACTGAAGTTCTTCAAAACAATGTTTCATCTTGAAAAGTTGAAATAAGCCCATTTTCCTACGTGGGCTGCTATATGACTTCATCCGAGTTCACATCCGGTATATATATCTCTCAGCTCATAATGATAATATTATATTATTATTTAAAATGAAAGTTCATAAAAAGAATTAATCATGAAATATGAATGTTTGAGATATGATTCGTGAGGGGAAGCGGAATTATACACCAAATACTTTGTCTGTTTGTCGTTAAGTGCAGAGCTATGCGATTTAATGTGAAATCTGATTACAAAGCTCCTGAGTACAAGACATTATTTATGTATAACGTGTGCTCTAAGGAAATTCTAACTGCCAATGACTTTGTTGAAACGCAGTACATTTCAGTTACAAAAGAGCAATAATAGCAGTATGAAAAAAGAACTAAATATGAATTTTTTTTCGGGTTTTAAATGAGATCTCATAAAATTAAATAAGTATATATATTCTGATACTTCACTATTAATCGTGTTCTAGTAAAAAGCACGTATACATTCATTATAATTACATCTTACCTGTCGTACTCGCAGCCGACTAGGTCGTTTGATCAGTATCAGAGTTTATTAGGTCAGTTAGGTCTCAATGTGTAACTTCTTCTTTGAATTACTTCTTATATCGGTCATGCAAAATACATCATACGTTTAATGTAAAATTCCGAATAATGTTTTCAATCATACTGGAATGTTTTATTAAATTTGAGCTATAATAGGAATCATGTTACATATTATTGAATAGGAAGCCATTTAACGTTTTTTTTTTAATTTCAATATTTCCACATCAGTTTAAAACATATTTCTAAAACATTACAAGCTCATAACGTATCGTGAATACTTATTGAGCATCAATATTAAGAATGAATAGAAATCTATGTATGCGAAATCTTCAATATAGTATGAGATTGTACATAACAATATAAATAACTCGCAATCCAATATATGAGTTATATTTATTACGTAGAGGCTATATACATAAGTTGAAGCTATGAAGGAACAAAATCAATTCAAGGTGACTCCATGGTCGTTTATAAACACTTTTCATGTCTTTCTTTTGTCATTGTAATTATGCAGACTCCAGGAGAATATATGTTTTGTTAAGAATGAGTTAACAATAGATGTTTCAGCATATACATTTTTAAATGATTAGCAGAGAAGTCCTAGTGAATAGCAATTAACCACTGCTTATCACAACCACTAAATGTATCAGACTCTACTTGTGTTCTTCTATTTACTACGAATTAGGCCAGACCTGCTAGTTTCAGTGTTGCTTGATGACCTTTAAGCTCTGATATCATAACATTCTTCTCAGAAGAAGTATATATATCAGTATGTATGTGTGCACCAACTAGGGTGTGCACTGCCATCAGTCCACCTCATAACTGCACTTTGTAATCAACGATAGGAACATTACGCTCATAACCTCTTTCGCTATCGCTATTTCTCACCTCAAGGAACCTTCTCTCTTTCTGGTACTACCATACACAAAAATATGGTGGGTAAGATAAGACCTAACCTTCCAGTATATTGAATAATTTCTAAATCTGTTTAATGATAGAATCTTCATGTCCTTATCTAATACGCTTGTATAAAAAACATCGTTGAAAATATACATATAAATTATTATTATCACTAGTCATTTCCCAACTAATCTTTTCTTTTCTGGTACTGAAATGCGTAGAAATATAGAGTATAAACCTGAAGATAGAACTGTTATATTACAACGGTTTTATGTTAATCATCAAATCACGTAATAGCCATCAATTGTAATACATATTTTCCATGGAAAGGGATATACCACATCTACATTCATACACAGTTTGGAGATTCGTAAGTAGCGTGATGCCACAGAAAATTGTTCGCTTTTGAGAATGGTATTTAACCACCGTTTCCGATGCAAAATTTTCATACACTCAGATCATAAAGATTTGTTCCATCCAATGATTTAGAATTTTTAAAATGGGGATATCTCTTTTACGTAAGGTATTGGAAATCAAAGGAATATGAATCAACCTGGGAACCCAGGACCGATCAGAAAGGAAAGTGCAACAAGTAGTACTCAGTCGTGGTGAACAAAGTCTTGTTACGGATAAGAATCCACGAACACGAATGCCAATGTCAAACTCCGTCCTCGTATTCTGGGAAATAGTATGAAACATAATCAACAAGGATATCCGTCTGGAAAATCGACAGAAATCACGTGCATGCAAATTGCTTTCACAGCATATTGTTTAATATTTGTATACCTCAAAATGCTGTTAATTAATATTGGTAGAGTTGCCGAACGCAGTGTCTGTCGATTTCTATTCATCGTACTGTTGAAACGAGTGGTGTTCTTTGTACATGACAGTCTTACGACGGAATCTTTTGCAATGGAAACTACGTTCCGAAGCTATTGTAAAAGGAAGCTCCAAAATCATTTTAATATAATGTAGTCAATCTATATTAAAGAAATAAACTACCAACATTATAAATAAAATATAAAGCTTTAGTGTATTGACCACCATTAGTTTTACCTACAGTAAATTTCAGTTCTTATTACTTATCGTTAATAGCAGCTATATAACAGTTCCATATATAGTATGATATTACGTCATTAATTACGTCACATTAGTTCTTGCCAATTACCGTATTTGCCAGATTTACGATTGTTGTAACTTTCTTTTCTTAGTTCTATTATTATTATTATTGAGCTTTCTCGAGTCTTTTCGTGCTTACTCTTCGGTTTTATAGGGAATTTAACTTTCTTTATTTCTTCCTGTTATCCGCTCTACGTGTTTTGTTAAGTTACATTTCTTCAGCTTTCAAAGTTTAGGGTTTCTTTTCCCCTGAAATGTATTTCTGAATAATGGTTTTTAATTAAATCATTTGTAAGAATGAAATAAAGTTTGAGTTTGAGTATGATAAAAAACGTAACAACTTTTTAATTTAAAAACACATGCAGTGAGTGGTATAAAAATAACACTAACGGCAAAGGAAAAATATATTTCAAAAAATCAAATGATTATAGTAAACAAAAATCAATACGTAAACTATCACTACCATTTAAGAAATTCAGTTAGAGCATACTAACATATGATAATCTAAAAAGTTTGAAACTTATCATTTTCATACTTCCGAACATTTCAAAACTTTGTTTAGAACAGTGACTTTTGGAAGTTTTACTCTAGGGAAATCCATCTTTTTCAGTATAATAGAAAATATACTTGATGACAAATCCTAAATCTTTAGTTTTAGTTCTTTTGTTCTGATTGCACTGAGTTACACAGAGTCTTAACTTAGAACATTAGCCACTACTACAGCGTTTGCTGTATACGTCTAGCATCCTCCTACAACCTGAAAATGTATAAACATAAAGGGCAAATAAAAGCATCTGCTTTAATGACACAATTTAAATATTTATATAAATATGTTTTGATGGAACTACGTATGTCTGTAGATACACATATAACTTCGTGTGCGTACATATCAATTCTCGTACAAATTGAGATAAACTGTTATTAAACCATATAACTCTAGCCTGGTAACCATGTGTATTATGAAGCACCATTTAGAACTAGCTTGGTAACCATGTGAAATATCATCAACGTTTTAATTTCCTTGCTCCCCATTTTTCTTGCTATTTTGCTATTTTGATTATTTAAATGAAAGTCAAAATGACCCGTAAATTAATATAATTTATGCTATTACATCTGATTTGCATGCATAATTGATCATAATATATATACCGCAAGCCATTTTTACGTTTTCTTACTGCTCTTTAATTAGCTTCTGTGGCTTGTTTTTTGATGACAAATAATTTCCACGGGCACGACCGATATGTTGATCTACAGTTCTACTAAATTAGGTCAAAACAGAGTGAAGAAAGCTGAGAAGTAAAGAATATTTCCCTGCAAGGCGATACGGAGTTTGACACTAAAGGGTACAAAGTGACGAACTTTGTTTAATGTTTGTGATGTAGAGGTATGCCAAAAATGTAGAACTAATTTACATAATACCGTGTGTGTAAAACTGTGTTAAATTTACTTATCACACAACTTACGTGGATTTTATTAGGTAGTGAAGTTTACCATTTAGGGTGAAAATATGCATTGCGAGATTCGATAAGCAGCGTGCTCTAGTGTTTCTGTAAATTTATTGCAAAGTATTACGTCTTATATGACTAGTAAATAAAATATTACATTGAAAGAATTGGTTCTAATTTTATATCTTTAAAGCCCATACTTGATAAAAGTTTATACCCAAGTTCTGATTTCAATATTTTTAATGCAACTATTTAATGAGTTTATAAGTGAAAATCGAAGAAAATGTCCAAGCATTCAGAAATAACAGATATAAGTTCAAATATAATAAATAGCATGTTTCAGATATCTTTAAACGTAATGATGTTCTAAAACCATCCAATTTAATAAAACACATTTATGATAAATAATGCTAAGTATGTTGAAGACTTTTATGGTAATGTTTACCCTGTGTTATAAGTGATGGCTAAAATATAGAAAAAATAGTTCCTGTGATTTTCTTTAAACAACACTTTCTAATTGTAAATAATTTTTGTAAAAAAGATCTATCACTAGAAAAAAAATCACACATCAAAAACGCCATTTTCTGATTTTATCATTCTAGCGCTATCTAAGGTAAGATTTGTTACTGTAGGCTAGATTAGTTTACATACCATGGTTACCTTACCTTCAGTATGTTAGTATAGTCAATGTCCGTGTTTGATTGATGGTTTACCCTAAAAGTGCCTCTTGTGACTATCAGTGGTACTACTTCCACTACATGTTTGGATTTCATAGGACATAATGATACAACATAAACTTTGAAGGAGATTTGACTTAATAGTTAAACGATAGAAAAAAAAGTGTTTTATAATATTTATTTTAAAATTGCAACACTGGAGTTACAGAATTATATCATAACTCTATCAGGAATTTCAAATACATATGAAATAAATATTTTAATGTGTCAAAATATTTTCCTATAGTTCCAATGAATGAATAAATGGCACAGCAGTATGTCTGCAGATTTACAACGCTAGAAACCGGGTTTCGATACCTGTGATATGCAGAGTACAGATAGCCCATTGTGTAGCTTTGTGCATAATTACAAACAAACAAACAATAAATGAAGGTGCGATGAGAACTCTGATGCCATATGTAAATTTGTTCATCTTAACTACAAAGAAAAGACCAAACAAAAAGTTCAACAAACAACAATAACGCTTTATTAAAAAAATGATGATTAGATAATATTGAACTAGCAAGTTATGTCTTAGGAAAAAGTGCAAACACTCCTCTTTCTCTTTATAGGACTGGCTATCTCTTATTTGGAAGAAGTAGCAGACGGCAGCAAAAACTAAACCCAAGACAAATTTGAGCAAGAATCAACTTTTCTAAGAATAACATTGCAATTCTAAGATCCACAATCTACACTCAAATCAAAAGGATGTGTTAAGATCGGGAATTTAGAATTTCCAGGACGGGGATATATCTTGTACTTAATGGCATTGGAAAAACAAAAGGTGCATGGATCAACATGGGGTACCAGCACCATCTAGAAGGAGATCTGCAAGAAGTCGTACCCCACCCGTCGTAAGCAAATTGCGGTGTTTTATAACAGTTTAGAATTCACAAACACAAAATTCAGTGGCAAAATCCGTTCACCCGCCGAGTAAACAATATCAAGATAATCAAAAAGGATCTTTGCCTGGAAATGTGACACAAGTCATGTGTGCATTAGTTGCTTCCCTGACATATCTAAGATATACGTTCAACTGTCGCATACTTCTAACAGCTTGAGAATGAAACGATTATTTTTGGTGTCCCGTACGAATACATACGTGTCAAATCTATAGTTGTAATTTCTAATTGTTGGTGTTCCTCCTTTATTCAACTTAAATGTAAAGAATCTAATTGAAATTAACTATTAAGATCCATATTACAGCGTTTACCTTCTTTTTTTTTTACTAGCTCGCTATAAAATATATATAAGATATTCCAGACCCATGCTCTTCTGGTAAAGATTTTTATCTTTAATTGGCATCAAGAGGAGCAAGGACCTCTTTTTTTTCTTTGAAAAAACTTTTTATGTAAGGTGGGCATACGTAGGGGTATATATATATATGTGTGTATGTGTGAACTTTTATAGATCTATCTTGTTGCAGCCCACATACTCGACATGGCAACAAAACTTTGTAATATTTCCGAAAACATTCAAACTTTCTAACAATTTTATTATTTTAAAATTAGACACGTTTGTGATTTATCCCTCCCCCTTAGTTTCTTTTTCTATCTTAGCAATTTAAGAGCTGTAAACAAATAATAATCAAAAGGGACTTAAGACTCATAACTTAAAGATATTAAAACATGAAATTTATATGCTAAATCATAAAATCCAAATTAGTAAACCCATATAAAAAATAATACAAATCTTGTTTGTTGTCTTTTAAAACATTACTGGTATACCTGATATTTTTATTTGACTAGATAAAAATATAAAACAAATAAATCTTGTTAATTTCAAAATTATGCAGAGAGAACCTAACGTCTGTTGTTAGATTGATTGAAGTTAAGCACAACGCTACACAATGGACCTGCTGTGCTCTGCCCACCACGACTATCGAAACCCGGTTTCTAGCGTTGTAAGTCCGCAAACATACCCCTGTGCCACTTGGGGGGCATGCGGCTGAAATGGAATGTGTGAAAAAAAACGCTCAAAAATAGACGACGTTTCTTCAGAAGTTGATTCAGGTGTTATGATATATTAACGGATATGTATGATTTTATTTTACACATTTCCTAATTGCATGAATACATGTGAGCGGTTTTGTGGACCTGAACAACTGTCTTGTTTGATATGATATCTGATGGCAATAAAAGGTGTTTACTGTACAGTATTATTTTCAACCTTAGTTCATACGCATGCCGGGAAGGGATTTCGATTTTATGATATAATATAGATTTGATTATTTATACAGTTGCATGGGGTAATAGCGATATGACATAAAATGTATTGTCAACATGTGTACGTAACTTCAGCTTATCCGAGGTTTAATCACTGTCTAAGCTACTAATATTACAAAGACACGGATAACTGTGAGCAACTTGGTGTCCTTTCTGTTTTAACCTGTTATAGCTATACTTTTTTCAATTCAAAGGAAACCAACCTTTGTAAACATAGAACATTTAGGTGATATATGAAGTAGAAATCTGATTTTTAATATTTTCCTACTACTCCTGATATTTTGTAACAAAATTCCATAAAGACATTTACGAAAAAGATTAATAATCTCATTACTGTCATGTATTTCTTTAAGTCACCTTCTGAGAAAACGTTTTTTAGCAGAGTGCATGAAATGCATATGTTTAGCTGTAGAACCACCATAATTATTTTACATAACATATATATACAACTCCTTAAGCTCTCCATATAGTTTTAAGCAGTATGGAGTTTTGAACATTACATAAAATAAAGAGATAAGTAAGAACTTGTTTATTTTCTCTAGGGGTAAGTCTTTGCGTTAAAACTGTGACAGTAAATCCTGTAATTCGCTTGAGAGAAGCTCCATAAACTGACCTCTATCTAGTCAATATTTCTAAATTAAATATGGCTATACCTAAACCATAGGAATTTCTTATTTGGCCATTATCTCCTGTTAGCATTAGCTCCTATTGAAATTACGATTTATGTTGTTCATGTCAAAGCTGCAGCCGTTCCAACTGGAGGGAAGACAACCGGCAAGCAACACCCACCTCCAACTCTTGGACTACTCTTTTAACAACGAATAATGGGCTTGAACATCATATTATAACGCCCTCATAGCTTATAGGGCTAGCATGTTCGGAGCCGGGTTTCGATACCGCAACCTAACAGATTGTGAGTCAAGTGCCCTAAACACCAACCCATGCCAGGTTATTTCTGATTTTATGTAGTTCTATAGTTTCACTCTGTTCTACTGTCTGTAAAAATAAACTGATTACTTTGTGTAATTATATCAATAAACGTGTCACAAAATTAAGTATTTAACTTCTTTCCTAAAGTGGTCGTAAAATATTGTTCATAAATCTAGTAAAATGTTTATTATAATTATTATAAAACATTAATCACAGTAAGTGTGTAGTATGCTTTAGAAGATGTTTTAGCGAGATTTATTGAAACTATTAACTTATAGCACTTTTAATTTTACATACTTACAGCATGTGCTGATCATTTTTAACAAGTAAAAAATCATATTTGCTAGAAAAGAACGAACGCCTTCCTGCATTCACTACACGAACGTACCTCCAGGGAAAGTGACGCAATACCAGTCCAAAAGTAACAAGTACTTAACAGTTAATACAGCACAATGTTTATGTTTACGAACATGACACCGAAACAAACACGTGTATTGCGTGCTCAGGTGAAATCAATATGTGAAAAACACTGTAAATACAAAAAACAAAACAAATGTCTATACAAAGGAAGCTGCATGTGTGTAGTTCTCAACAAGTTGCTGTAAGCCTGCTTGCCACTTCTATCACAGTGCCCACAGATGTATGATGTGTTGCCTTGAAAGCTACTTCTGACTAAATAATTAACTAAAAGTATAGGTTGGTTTTTAAGAGAACTAGGATTTCAAACTTTAGAAATTCAGTTTTTTGCAGTGTGTGTATTTCGTGTTGCATGACTGTAATTATGCAGAAAGCTACACAATGGGCTATCTGTGCTCTGCCCACCACGGGTATCGAAACCCGGTTTCTAGTGTTGTAAGTCCGTAGACAAGAGGCTGCGCCCCAGGGTGGCCGTGTTGCATGAAAACATTTCTATATATCGAGTATAAATATCCTCTCACGTTGAAGATTTTCATTATAAACCTATAGTGATATGTTTTCAAAAATCCCAATCAGTGTATATAGGACAGTAATTGGTTTAGCCTGTATTCATTCTATAACATCCACACGGCTGGAGCGTCATACCCCCCAAATCCCTGTGAGATTAAATTTTCTCCAAACTTGGGGTTTGATGAGGTTGTCTACTGGATTTATACAATTTTGATTTTAATAACTTGAATTTTGTTTTATCTTTCCCTTGCACATAAGTTGTTCGAACAGAGTTGAATCTTAACGAAACAAACTGAACTATATGCTAGTTTGCTATTCACTAGAGACAGAAAACCTTCAATAACACGCATATATATATATATATAGCTCAGTGCATGTGTAAGTAGTGGATTAAGGAAAGCTGCTGAACATGCATACATAATAATTCAAGGTTACGGAGTTGCAACCCTAACGAGGCTCTACTACATCTACTTCGCCATCATATGACGATAAACAACTCAGAACTAATATGATCTGTTCTATAGATCGAACAATTTACTCTTGTTTCCAAAGGAAACAGCAGAACATTTCATTCACGTTTCACTTACTGGAGTTTGCTGCATTAAGTGTTTCTAGCATTTTCCAATATGTATATATATATATTAAGTGCACGAAGGAAGATATATTGTTTTTTTTTTCCTTTATCGTGTATAGTGTGATTTTATTCTTTGATTTAAAATTACCAACGTACGAGGAGCTCCTAAAATCTAACGAAGATTTGTGTCAAACCCACACAATTTGAGCGATATATCCTTCCTCCCCATCCTTGAGATACTAAATATTTTCTGGGCTTGAGATTTATTTGAGGTTTTCCATTGAAATTAAAATTTTGATCTTAAGAATTTGATTTTTCTTAGCGAAAAAGCTGTTAGAATGAAGCAATATTGGATTTTACTTTAACATAATTCTTATGATTATTATAATGTGTTTTTGTTGTTTGAGACATCTTCTAGTGCTTTAGACTTTTAGTTCATTTTGCTTTTTTCAAGCAGAGATTACATGTACAAACTTGGAAACAAGAACTTGGTAAAGGTTATTTTAGTACAGCAGCAAAGAAAACACTCATTTCTTGTTTGCTTGAAGTTGAGCACAAAGCTACACAATGGGCTATCTGTGTTCTGCCCACCACTGGTATCGAAAACCGGTTTCTAGCGTTGTAAGTCCGCAGAGATACCGCTGTGCCACTGGGGGGAGGGCACTCATTCCTAATAAGGATTTCAACAATATACTGTTGCGGGTTAAACTAAGCATTGAACAAATAGAAAGCATTCCACAAGATCACAAAAGTAAATTAACACAGAAATTGATATTCTACAAGTTATCCGACGTAATTTTGAGGAATTTAGAAAAGTTCGTTAAGGTATAGTACCTACTTTTATCAAGCCAGGCGAGTTTTAAAGATTTGTTAACAAAAAATATATAAGTGTTGTCTCCCAAGTGCTGGATATTTCAACTTTCTGATTACATCAAGCGCTATTCAAAATTTCCGTCACTGCATATGTCAAGCGCTGAATAGTTCAAACGCTAATTACGTCAAATCCTTGCAATCACTTATCACAGCACTTGCTATGTCTGTTGCGTACAATTAGAGAAAGAGATGTTCACTATTTTCCACGAAATAGTGATGTAAAAACGGGAGTGCCGTATTTTAATGCAAAACAAACATCAATTCAAGATGCATAAAAGGATGCAGACCAGACTGACCTACAAGCAAAGCTAAAAACTACCCGGAAACCATCATATTTATGTTTAATATTGCGCCGTCACAATGCCATGTAAGAATGAATTCAGCATATTTTTTAAAATTGTGTATAATCTTAACACAAACACCCGTACAATACAAAAGTAGCATAGGTCTTCTAAACACCTAGTTATATGCATGTGGGTGTTCTTACAAAGGTTTCAAGAGAATGAAAGGAGGAAAATAATAAATGTATTGGTACTATACCAAGAAGTAAAGAATTATTGGATGAAATATACACCAAAATGTTTTTGCACATACAGAAATTAATACAAGCATTTTTATGGTCTAGAAAACCCAACTGTGCGTGAATTTTTATAACTAGAAACATTTTCTATACAATAATTAATTGGAATACTACTCTTTCGCTTCTTTACAATAGCACAGCTTTCTTTCTAAAAATAATGGTTAGAGACGGATTGAATGGGTGATGAAGAAACATTTTAATATAAATTTAACATAACAGCATTAAGTGGTCACTTGCTGTTATGTTAAACTTATATTAAAGTTTTTCGTCATTACCCATTCAAGCAGTTTCCAACCATTATTAGTCTCAAAGTGAGTTCCTCGTCATCAAATTTCTTCCTAAAAGTTTTAAAAGCTAAGGAAATTAAATTAACTTACATCTACGTAGCTAAATCTACAATGTTTTAGCCAATTTTATTAAGTTCATGTTTTATCTGCTTAGCTTGTTTGTTTTGAAATTAAGCACAAAGCTACGCAATTGGCTGTCTGTGCTCTGCCCACCACGGGTATCGAAACCCAGTTTCTAGCGTCGTAAGTCCGCAGACATACCGCTTTGCCACTGAGATGAGGGATCTGTGCTTAGCTAAACCTAGTTTTAAAAAAAGAGCCAAATTCACAAAGGCATGTTTTACTGTTATTTATTGTACTGACTCAAACTACCCTTCACCATCAATATTCGTTTATATAATTTACCAGGACTAGAATAATTAGAGTTACGTCTTTCTAATTAATAAATAACAACTTCTCAATTTAGCTTTAATTAAAAAAACACACAAAAAGATAGGAAATATAGGGTAGGTTTTTAAATTGACATATACTATTATTAATACGTAACGGTGATACATATAATTACAGGTTGAGACTGATTTAAGCTCTTTGATTGCTATTGAATAGAAGACGGATGATATAATGGTCAGTGGCGTCATCTAAGGAATGGACAGGGGTTTTCAAATAAATCATTTTTTATCAAATGCTTTAAACATTTTAGGCAATATTTTGCTGAGTCAGTTTGAAATGTAAGGGAATTCTTTACTCAAAAATAAACATTAGTTCATTCTTATTTGAATAACGATATTATAAGGTACATGCTTCACCGATGCCATCTGTTGAATATTTTTATATTTCACCACTAAGCAGCCCAACATGCAGCAGGACAATTAATCCTAGGAAGCAAATTCAAATAAGTCAGGAAGCAAATTCAAATAAATGGTAATTTCTCCCCACAGATTAGACAACATAATATTTGTGGTCAAACTGCTTACGACTGCCCTCCCCCCCTCCAATTCCAATAAGTGGTCATTTCTCCCTACAGATTAAACAACAGAATATTTATGGTCAAACTACTTACGACTGCCCTCCCCCTCTCCAATTCAAATGGCCCCCCAGTGGCACAGCGGTATGTCTGCGGACTTACAACGCTAGAAACCGGGTTTCGATACCCGTGGTGGGCAGAGCACAGATAGCCCTTGTGTAGCTTTGTGTATAATTAAAAACAAACAAACCAATTCAAATAAGTGGTAATTTCTCCCCACAGATTAGATAACAGAATATTTATGTCAGACTACTTGGCAGAAGTTGAGAAGTATAGAAGTTATTCAGTTATTAGATACTTAAAATAATTATATCATTTTTTGGGAATGGAAGCTATACGTATAATAATCAATAGCCTTAATAATCAATTTTCCCTTTTGACAACTTATAGTTAATTCTTTATTTCTAATTATTATGTACAGTACAAACCCACTTGAGTTCGTATTATATTTCAGTGATACATTTTCTTGTATATTTAGGGTAACGTCATAAAGTGCCACTACTTGTGTCTCTTCAATTTGATTGACTAAAATTCAATTAATCCGAAGTTACAGAAGCTTTTTGTACTCACCGAAAACAGAAATTCGATGTCCTTTGCAGACTACTACCTTCGTGCACAGAGATAAATCAACGTAGATAAGTTACCTGATGCAATTCTGAATAATTCGTTAATTAATCAGTATGCAATCCAAATAAACAGACGTGCAAATCTTAAGAACCTCTATCTACGGAAATAGCTGCTGACAGATGAGGGCTTGGTTACCGATCTTTTCACACAGTGGACAAGATCTAGAGTGCCTCCTGTGTGATAGTAATGTAGTTTAGTTGCTAGTGTGTTCGTAACTCTAGAAGATTTGTATGATGGGTTTACAGTCTGATAACAGTTTACCACAGTTATTAGAAATAATCCCCACGATCATAAAAGTATTGTATTACTATAAGTTACAAGCTAACTTATTAAATCTACAGTGAATGCACTCAGCAAAGGAACTCTAGAGCAACAAGGTCTGGTAGTTTACCGTACTGTAACTCTCAAGCCAGACTCATTGTAGGTTCGTGCGCGCGTTCCCAGCTTCTCCATGCAAGAGTAAAAGCCGTCATCGAGAGGTTATTCTCCATGGGTGGCGCGCGCAGAAAATAGATGTAGTACAAGGGTAATTTGAAAAGATCAAGAAGCAAAGGAGATCCTGTCCGGTTCTCCAAACCTACACACAAGAAACGAATTTCTCAGTAAGATGCAAATCCAGGTCACCAGTCTACCACGAATATACTGGCCTATTCTATAACTCTTTAAGTAAACTAGTTGAGAATGGTACACCTACTTATGCACCTACTTATATTTAAGATATCAAAGTGTAATACCCTGCAGGGATAGTTAAACACGTGAAGGATATAGCGAAAAGTACCTTGTTAGATCATTGTTGAAAATATTTTTATATTTTCATCAATTTATTAATAGAGATCCAGAGATACTTTCAGGTGATTGTTATTAATTTTTGTAGATCCATTTCATAATTTTTTTTTATGTTTATAAAAATCCGATTAATACTGGCATTCTTCTTAAATTTAGTATCTATATTCATTTATGCACTCTGTAACACGTCAATCTAGCATCTTCATATTTCCCTCACAGTGCCTTTCTGGCATTAATCTTCTGAAGAAGTAAAAATATTAAATTACTATAAGACCAACATAATCTACCTCCCAATTGGAATTAACAAAAGTTAAATAGTAGTAAAGTTATTTAAATTTTTCTTTAGAATGTTCTTTAGAAAAATGAAATGTTTGTGCTTGTATATAAAAATATACATGACTCTTTCCTTACACACCGAGAATAATGCGTTAACTTATCTCTATCTTCCCCCTCTCGTAATAATAATAATATGACTATTTTTTTATTATCATCTACGTATTTTGAATTAAACTGATATTTTCTTCTTTGTTGTACCTTTTTTTTTCACTCAGTGCGTTTCAGTTTCTCTGATTCTCTTCTTTTCTGAGAGTTTCTGTCATAACCATTTGTAACGTTTAAATTTTCTTTTGGTCTTAACTTTTACTCTGTTCCTGTCGTCGATAACTACACGATTTAATGAACCGGTGACATCTAACAATCCCCAGCTTTTTTACGCCTAGCAATGTTTGCGGCTACATTGGTTTGTGGCTTATTTGTCCGTAACAATGTTTGCGACTACATTGGTTTGTGGCTTATTTGTCCGTAACAATGTTTGCGACTACATTGGTTTGTGACTTATTTGTCCGTAACAATGTTTGCGACTACATTGGTTTGTGGCTTATTTGTCCGTATCAATGTTTGCGACTTCTTTGGTTTGTAGCTTATTTGTCCGTAACAATGTTTGCGACTACATTGGTTTGTCGCTTATTTGTCCGTAACAATGTTTGCGACTACATTGGTTTGTGGCTTATTTGTCCGTAACAATGTTTGCGACTTCATTGGTTTGTGGCTTATTTGTCCGTAACAATTTTTGCGACTTCATTGGTTTGTGGCTTATTTGTCCGTAACAATGTTTGCGACTTCTTTGGTTTGTAGCTTATTTGTCCGTAACAATGTTTGAGACTAAACTAGTTTGTTCTATGGCATATTTGCAACGGTCATTATTCGAGATATTTGAATGTTCTGTGGTTTTATTTGTTTATGTTTAACAATGCTTGTG
Source organism: Limulus polyphemus (assembly GCF_000517525.1). Taxonomy (NCBI): domain Eukaryota; kingdom Metazoa; phylum Arthropoda; class Merostomata; order Xiphosura; family Limulidae; genus Limulus; species Limulus polyphemus. The sequence continues at coordinate 59,520 of NW_013666096.1, forward strand.
CTTACAATAAGTTGTTCCGTAACTTATTTACTTGTGATAACTTTGACTTATTCTGTAGTTTAATTACCCCTGACAATGTTTGTGACTACAATTGTTTATTTCGTACTGTTTTTCACCCCTGACAACGCTTTTGATTATAATAGTTTGTTACGGGGTTGATTTACCCCTGGAAATGCTTGTGGTTACGTTGGTTTGTTCTGTGATCTATTTCTCAGTCATAGTTCTATTTTCAGTGTACATCATTCTTTATATTTACTTCTTGTTTTATTTTTCTACTTAAAATATTCTGTAGTTATGATATTTTTCGTGAGATATTTTTTGTTATCTGGTATCCACATTCTATGCTGGCTCATTAGTTAATCATAAGCATATTTCTGATTATGCCAATTATACAGCAATAACTTATATATTTCATTATCACCATTTTTTTACGTTTTAATTAAATCATTGTAGGCAGTCTACATTAGTTCAAACTTTATTCCGAGATATCAAGGTTCCATCATTTCATATATTCACAACTTTAAGAAGCCAAATAGTTTAATTGTTGATTTTCTCAGTTCATGAAAAATACAAACGTTCCAAAAGGAAAATGAATCTTCAAATTATTTTTTGCTTATTTATTTTGAAGTACAAAGCTACTTAATTAGCTATTTGCACTGTGCCAAGCGCAGGTATTTAGCCTGAAATTTAAGCGTTATAAACCCCTGAGTCATCAGTGGGTAGTTTTCGAATACCCCATTCAATTTCTGAAAGTCATCTCATTTATCGAAGCCTTTTTTAGGAATGGTCAAAATACAATGACAGTAGAATTTTTAGTATCGGTAAACGGTGACAAAAGTACCTTTTGAAAGAGTGTGAACATCTACATTTGAAGAACATGTCTATCGAACCATATAAAGATTTCAATCCATAAATGCAAAGTTAGACAAATTTTAAGCACTTTTCTATTAACAGTCGAATTGGCTAGATTTGAGACAATCATTTTAAGTCATGTCATCGTGAGTGCCTGATGACCAATAACTTGATCTCCTTCAAATACATGTCATCGTGGGTGCCAGATAACCAATAACTTGATCTTCTTCACTTCTTACCAGTTGATAAGAAAGATCCACAACTAACATATTCCTTGTCTTTCATATAACTATCAGAATCTGAACGTGCTTAATGTTTAGCCTATACGACTGGATAGGTAAAATATTTGAGCTTCTGGAGAAACCTTTGAAAAACAGAAGTAGATAAGAGGTATTTTACTGTGGACAAGGTCTATAATTCGAAATATGAACGTTAACAAAATATACATTGTTGAAGGATCTTGCATTATATATGTAGAATTATGCTTTAAGGCTATAAGTGATCTTGATAGAGTGTTCTCTAAAGAAACGTGAAATATGATCCACAAATGTATAATTGTGGTAAGTGTAACTCTAGCCAACATCTATAAACGTCCAACGTAATTTATGGGCCAAACTTGGTGACTTAAGCCTTTCTTTCTTATTTACCTTGCGGACACAGTAAAAATAGCAAACACGCTAATAAAAAACAAAACACAAAAAAAATATAAAATATTACATTTGCGTATACCCGCGCTTTAGACAACTAATAAGTCAAATTTTTACTTCCCCGGGCTGTTAATATGTACGACTTCTGTTATCGTCACAAGCTTTAATCGTTTGATAACAAAACTATCTATTTCTAGTTGATTCAGCTGGAATTTTGTGACAGTGTACTTAAAAATTAAATCTTAAATTTAAAAAAATATCCTACTTCAAGAATATGATTAAAGTACCCTGTGAGTAATTTTGTAGTCAAGGTTATTAACACATTATCTCACTATTAGACAACGTTGCGGTCAGGGTTATTTAGGCTTTATCTGCTTATTTATCAGACAAACAAATACAAGAGCAGCCCCGTGGTTAGCGTTCCTTTAGTTTTAAATAAAATATAAGTCGCACTTCATATTTTGGGGCCAATAGTTGGTAGTGGGAGGTGTCGACTATCCGCCTTCCCTCTAGTTTATCAATTCAAAATTAGAGGTGGCTTGTGATATTAAATGTTTTGCTTAAGTTAGGATTGAATGAAGAATTAAGAAACAGGTAATTTCCCTTACCACCTTTATACAGTAAGAAGGATGTGAACGTAAAATATACATATTGATATAAATAAAGTGTTTTTGATTTCATTTCATTCATGTGAACTTACCCCAGAGTGTGTGTCTACCCTGTACTCTGGGCAGGTTAACACATAGAACACGCTCTTCTGTTCTGTTCATTTCTGAGAAACGTAGCAGAGAGGTAAGGGATTTGTTTTACTTTGTAATATAGAAAGGTGTCTAGCTTATCCTAATGTCGAAATCTTGAAGTCCACAGGTGACTTTTATCTAAAACAAACATGTGAGTCATCCATCCACGATTTCCTCTACTATGTATTATAATCATCATTTCTGAAGTCATGTTTTTACCATATACTGCCTATCACGTTGAATTTATATTGATTTCTAGATCCATCATTACTGAATTCATGTCACTTTGTTATATATATATCTATCATGTGTAGATATTGGTTGAGCGGATGAACCAATAACTTCATATATATATTTTTAGCCAGCTACACAAACATCACTGTAAAGTGTTGATAGAAATGAAT
>NW_013666096.1:62172-81979 GCF_000517525.1 Limulus polyphemus
AAAAAACACTATAACTCGAGCGCTTTCGAAAGGTGGTCCTTTCTACTTCAGTTTGCCCAAGAAGAAAAACGATACACCTTTCAAAAGCGCTCGGGTTATAAGTTTTTTTTATTAATTTCTATTAATACTGCCCTCCATTAGAACAGCGGTATGTCTGCGGACTTACAACGCTAGAATCCGGGTTTCGATACACGTGGTGGGCAGAGCACAGATAGCCCATTGTGTAGCTCTGTGCCTAATCACAAATAAACAAACTATCAAGACTTTTTGAGCCTACGTGTTTTTCTAACATCATGACTGTAAAGTGTTGCCAATGTGCAAAAAAAAAAAAATCTTTATGTACTCTACCTGTAATATTTAATTTTTTGTTTTGCACGAACAAACGTCAGGCAGCTGCAGCATGTTAATAGAAACATGGTTTTGGCATTCTTATTCACAAATGACATAAAATAAGTTTAACAAGTGAAAAAACGAATATGTGTACATGCCCTCGCTCGTGTAGGTGCATATACAGAAAAACGTATTTAGTGCAGGTATGTTTAAATTTGATTAATACTCATCCAAATTGTCACATTTGACTCTATTTGGTAATGAAGTCCCAAGTAGATTAAAATGATAACAACATGTGTTTGTTGGAAATAAAATACAATCAAAAACATGTAACATTAATTACTTTAATTTGTGACTGACTTCCAATCTTATTCTACTTATATTCCATATTTTTACAATCACATTGTTTGACGTAGACAGTAAAGTTATTTCAGACCAGTTTAACAGGCTTTTGAGTGCAATGTAGTTGTTCTGTAGTGTGCAAAACCTAGAGTGTCAAACTTTTACAAGACATCAGTCATGTGAACGAAATTTGAAGTCGATCTTGACTGAGTGGACTATATAGTAAACCATAAGCGACAGAACTAAAGTGGAGGAAAACAACAACAACCTTGCTCTCTTCTTCTGTAAGATATTTTCTTCGTTGTCAGATTCACTATCATCTCTTTGGATTGTCTTAAAAGCTTTTCCGCTACGTAATATAAAAACAGTTATGGCATCTACCCACGCCTATCAAGAAGATACGTGAAGATGCAGTTAAGCAAGATAAGTACAGTGAAGTAACGCACGCATTCGACCTATAAGAGTTAAAACACATATCCTTTGGAGATAGGAAATCTTTCATAAGCACTCTGAAAGCTCGTGTATAAAAATAATAAAAAAATGCTCAGTAATATATGATAATAATGGATTTTCAATTTTTAAGACTACATACTATAAAATCTACTTTCGATCACATCAGACAAAGAATGCTGGGATAATTTGGTCACAATAAGCTCTCAACGATCATTCTGCAAGGGAAAATTGAAGGATGACACTCACGTGGTGGACAGCTCAGAAGATGGACATTAAGGCGTGGACCGGATTGTAATTGATTTAATGCACAACAGGGCAAGTAACAGGGACTTGTAGAAGACTATGATGTAACCAGTCAAGGCCTCTGATTCTCAACAATGAGGAAGGAAGCAGACAAGACTGTAAAACTTACATTAATTTGGTTGTCGGCATTATAGCACGTTACGGAATGTGCATAAAGCTTTTGGGGATTTCTAAATACCGAGAAGAAAACCAAGAGCTTGTGAAAGTTGTTCAGTTTCTCAAAAACATGATTTGAATAAATAAGTGTATTGATTCTTTTTCGTTATACAAGTTGTACAGCAGATTTAAAATTGTACATAAAATCATTTTAATGACTAGCATTAATTAACACGTATATGAGCTTTTTGGGTTTTGATCCATAAAGTAATATATTCCTTTCTTTTGACAAATACACATGATAATTGTGATGTGTATTTTGAGCTTCTCTTTTTGTGTTGGATTAATCAGTTTTCGTTAGACTTAAATTTTGTCTGTTATAAACTACTTTTGTTTGTTGCAAACATTTCTGCTGTTACCCTATTTATTGTTCTGAGCCAATATAAACTGTTGTAGGCTATGTTTTAATTTAGATGTTTGCATACATGTTAGCTAGAGAAATTGTTTAGGTACCATGATGAATGTGAGGCTTAACGAATATAATTTTCTTAAAAGCTGAGAAAAGATTTGAATTACATTGAATGTGATTTGGGCAAGACTAGATGAGACTGTTGATTCAGTAGTGAATTTGTTACAGTGATTGATTGATTAGTGAGCTAGCGAGTTTGTAAGTCAGTTTGTCTGTGACTTCAATTTCGCGAATATTGAGCTGGTGTTTCGATAAAGTAATAGGGATACGAGAAAATTAAGTAAAAAGGCAAAAAAAAAAGTAAACTCTGTTTTAAAAAAAGTAACATTTTGGGGTTATTTGCGAAATAAGGCCTAACGTTGGTTCACGAAACCTTTTAATTCTAGGACTTGCAGCCATATTAAGTGGACTGGTCTTGCATTGTTCTCTACCAAATAATCCAAAGAACCTGCCCGACAATATAAATCATTACAACATTATTTTCACTCTCTTATTTTTATTCTACGATTATTTCTAGCTCATTTTTAAAAGTTTATTTTCAAAAATGTTAATTAATTAATTAACCATTTGCTACTAGTTTAATTATTCTTCGTTCAATTGATAAATTGATTCTCTTCTTCTAAAACCTAAATCGATATTATATTTTTCAGATATTTTCAGCTTTCCCATCGCTTTTATTTCAGTGCTTAATAAATGTTGATCTTTTTTATCGCATCTGTTGTAATTCCACTTCTTTCCTTCAGCATTTCAATCATCTACGTTTACACTACTTATCATCCATTTCAGGTAAACAGATTTCCCTATGCTTTTCTCAAATACATTTTATTTCTTCTACTTACAAATAATTTGACAGTCAATTAAGAAGAACAACATGAATCCATAAAGGTTTCTAATTAGTCGCCACTGAAAAAGAGGCTTCATGAAGTGTTCTTGTTTGCCTATCTTTTTTGATATGACTAAGTAAGATGTGACATTTCATAAACAAATGGTAATACTAGCAGTAAACCGTATGCAAACTGATCAGAGAACATGAAACCCCTTTTTTAAAATTTTGTTTTATGATAACATAGCAAAGGAATAAACAATTATTGTTCTTTTTATTCTTTGTTATTAAGCACAAAGCTACACAAAGGACAATCTGTGATCTGCTCACCAGGGGTATCGAAACCCGGTTTCTAGCAGTATAAATCCGCAGACATACTACTTCAAAAGATTGAAGTTCGACCAAAAAGTATGTATTGTGTGTTATTTTGTATTATGAGTTGCTTGGATATTTTTAACAGTATTAAAGAAACAAAACAGTAGCTCGTTATATTAATTAAAACTAATAATACTCTTAGGCTTCTGTTGTTTTCATATAAAAGAAATTTGATGTGTAGAATATTTTACGATATTTAAAATTCGTGCGCAAAAATTAATTACAGATACTATAAGAAACAAAAGTACTAAACCAGTCCCAGAAGCGACAATGACCTATCTGATCGTGGATAGACATTGGTATTAACCTACGAGGGAGCTATATTGATATCTGATGTCATTACTCATCTGACCCTGTAGAACTGTAATCATATTTTCAATTTCAATGATATTTATGAAAATATCAGAATGACGTTCTTCAAAAATAATACTTGCAATGGTTCAGAATATATTAATGGATTAGGTTTCTTTGGTTTCTGATTTTTCTACTTGTTTTCTTCTATATTCAATCAACTGTTCACAGAAGCGTCAACAAAAAAAGTAGAAAAAAACTGATACGAAGAAAAATAGTTAATGTTAAATAGATGTTTTAATGTTCACAACGTTTCGGACTGGGACTAAAATATAAAGTTTAAAACAGCCAGAGGAAGGGCGTCCCAGTCCGAAACGTTGTGAATATCAAACTTCTGTTTAACATTAGCCATTTTTCGTGGTATAAATTTTCAACTTTTTCTTTTTCATTCTTTTTCGTGTTTAATAATATGCGACCCCCCAGTAGCACAGTGTAAACCAAGGTTTCTGATTTCTCTTTAAATGTTACAAATCAACTATTGACTAATGTAATTCAAAACCTTATTTATAGTGAATAATTTAATAATTAATAAACAGATGTATAGCTTACTGTTCAAAATTGATTTTACCCAGTACGTTTTATATTTTATTTTTTGCAATGAAAGAACTAAATAAGGTTATTAATGTGTTGCGTTTTTCTATGTTTAAAAGAGTGAATTTGAATATTGTTGGACTAACCCAACAATAAAAAAATGTTATATAATAATTATAATCAAAAGTCAGAAGGATGATTCCTAAGTTAGCTGGCTGGTTATTAATAAAAGGAGCAGTTTGTAGATCTTAGTTTTTAGTGTATGCTTAACTAGTCATTAAAAACTAGCATATTTGGTTGAATATTTAAAGTGATATTATCAAAATGTCAATATTTGGAGGAATGTCCAAATAAAGATTAAGATTGTCAGTTGTAGGAATTTTTATTATCGATGGCTTGATGTTTCGAAATAGTCTTTCCAATTATAAAAATATCTCTATTTAATTGGTCAATAATACGAAAATATATATTTCAGATATCTTATTTTTATCCCATTCTTCCTTCCGGTACGTACATACTTTTTACTTTTCAGTTGCAAGCACACATTTCTGGTATTTTACCTTAGTTTACTCTTTTCACTGCAATACGGCCGTATTTATGACTTACGAGTACTAAATTATGTCCTTGGTATGATTAAATACAACACGTTATCGATAAATCAAATTTTTAAAAGAAACGCACAATTTCAAAACATATAATACATTCATACTTAGTACTAAATGGGCACTGAAACACAGCTTGAACATGTATCTAACTCACATAGAAAGTAAATCTTTAACAAACACTTGATTCATTCCCATTTAGCACTTAAGTGAACATTGCAATGTAATACATTGGTGGTATAACACATGACTTAGGCTACAAGGTCATTATTTCTTACAGATGGTTGTTTAATACGTAATTTATAAAGTTCTTGTTCAGACTTCATTATATCGATCATCAGGTAGTCACATATGTTTGTATCTTCTTAACCACTTCCCACTAGTTTATATGATCAGCAGGGAGCCTCTTAACGTTTAGTAGCTGACATATTAGATATTTTTGGTAGTGCTAAAAAAAAAAAAAGACGACACGTAACAAGTTACAAGTCCAGACAACTCGAGCATCAGTACACGTTTCAATAACTTGCAGATTTTTTCGAGATAATTAAGGAATCACACGTGGAGAGATCTACATCCTCAAAGACAACTGATCACGTACGTTAGTATTTAAACAACAGCTAGCAACTCATAAGTCATTTTCTCTTTCGATTTCAGTGTTAGCTGAAGGTAGAGTTTTAACACTGCTCAAAAACATCATATAAATATCCGTTTTTATTTGGCTAATCGGTACATGGAAAACATAAAAATGAATGTGTTCTAACCACCCGTAGTTACTTTTACAATCATGAAACTAGCCATGCGATCCATCCCCCTGTAAAGTATATATCGCAGTAAATGTATTTAAAGACAAAATGTGGACGAATAGCTTTGCTCTTATATGAGTTATTTCCACCCCACAGTTGGAATCTGTGAAGAATCTACACATACATCTTCCTTTAAAACATTCAAGTGACTAAGTTAATGGGAGTCATAAAATACCTGATACATGTTAACCCTAAATTTAAGGCCAAGATGGAGTCCATCGCTTTTTTAACACATTTTTGTAATTTTTTTATGTGCCAAATTTCTTGCGAGTCCATGGTTTTGTTGGTTACTAATAGTACACGGGTTAAGTCATAGAAAATCTGTAAGCAAATAGACCCCAAACCCTGAAACTAATTCCAATAATTACTCCTGGGTCTATTATTCACTTTACGTTCTAGAATTAGTGATTTCATTCAAATTTTTCTGATTCATTCTTTACGTTGAATGTTCTAACATGCAAGTACGTAAAATTAACTAATATGATGGAATATGTTGAATCCATTGATAGTTAACGGTACAAAACACTGATAATTTGAAAGGTTCCTTAATTTACCAGATATTAAACAGAGGGGATTTGTTTTCGTTCAAAAGAAATTCTTGTGAAGAAAACCTAGCAATGAAGCTTTTTCCACTTTTCCTCTAAACTGTACACTTTTAAATTTCTTTTTGTAAAGACCTTTTGCTTAAGTATATTTAAAGAACATATTTCATTTTTTAATCACTGGAAACTAATGTGTTTGTGTTTAACAATTATTACAATTAGCTGGTGTAACAGTTATGGTTTGTGATTAATTACACACAGATAACACGAATATTTAATGGCAAAAAAGTTTAAATTGCTTAGCGTGCTGGATTGATAATCGAAGGTTCTACAGTTCGCGCCTCGTTACTATCGAAAAACACCACACTTTGTAGCCGTAGATGCGTTATAAGAAAGACGGTCAAATCCCACTATTCGAACAGAGTAGTTTTGCTGTTGTTTTAGCCCAAAGCTACAAAATGGGCTATCTGCGCTCTGTTCATCTTGAATAATTGAACCTCGGATTTTAGCGTTACAAGTCCATAAACCTGACCCACCGGGGGAGGGGGGAGGGGAGGGGGAGGGACTCGATTAGAGTGGAAGAGATAGATTTGAAAAAAAGATAACTCGTGTAGCTTTGCGTGATATTCAACAAACACTAGGATAAAAATTTTCACTGTCCAAAAAAGACACACAAACAGTTTTACTGATTTTTGTGTTGTTGTGATAACGTGTTACAAAACTATGCAATATTTGAGGTAGTAAGCTTAAGACGAGCCCGATAATCCAGAGATAAGAAACGGTTTTGACCAACAGTAGTTTGTTTCCCTAGACGTTATCAATAACTGTATGTTAAAATGACTACTAGTCTAAATTTTGTTAATTTTCAATGTCTTACAAACTAATTTTGAAAGCTATCAAATTACATGTTTTTAGTGCATAGTGGCACTTTTCTCACTACGTACGTGACTAGTACTAATAATAGTTTACTGACTAATCAATAAAAACATTTGTTGAAAACAAAGATGAAAATAGCAATTAGTCTAACATAATTATGACTTATATACTCTATATATAATACTTATTAGATAGAACAGATGCAAATGTCATTTTGTTTGCATTGTTTTTGAAGGACTGATATTAGCCATCTCTACTACTACTATCTTGTTTGCATTGTTTTTGAAGGATTGATATTAGCCATCTCTACTACTATCGTGTTTGCATTGTTTTTGAAGGATTGATATCGTGTTTTAATATATCCGGATTCACTAAAAGATAAGTTTTGTTAATTATTGTGTTTTGGCACTTGTGTATAAAGTTAAAATCATAAATAATATTCAATGTTAAAATTGGTACACAACTAAAAACATTTTATTTAGGCCTATCTATGGCCTTCAAAAAGTTGGCGACTCTACATGTTTCGACGTTGCAACGTAATCCTCAGGAGTGAATTACAAGACAATGTTAAAGTTTTCTTTTCATTCAATTATAAATATATATTTTTTTTTACAAATTACGTTTATCTGCAGGATTTTCAGTTTGATTTTTAAATCTTTTATAATACTAGCCATTGATCCCTTACGATATTAAATTACCGATATTGCGGTATTTATTGATCAAGGATCAACTCTAAGTGTCTATATTTTATATAAAGTATTCTATTGCCTTCCACGAGTACTTTAGTTTATATAAAATCTTCTACTGCTTTCTTCAAATATGTATTTTTGTTTCATTTGGCATCTCAACGTCTAAGAAGCCTGCGTCATTAAAGATTGAAGACTTCTCATCAATAAAGTTTTTTATAAAAATTTTCAGTAAGTTTTAAATCATTTGTCAGTTATATTTAGCAATAATAAAATACACATTGATAATAAAGTTGCATCAAATACTTCGTATTGCATAGAGAAGAACATATTCGGGTTTTCTGTAAAAATAAATTAAATTTAAAGATCTCTGTTTATTATTGTTGTAATATTCTTAGTTGCTGTATTACAGAAACTGAATGAACTTACCTGTCATAACTAAAGGATTTTATATAACGTGGCAAAATAAACTTCTACTAAATACTAATACATTAATTTCATAATAAACTCCTTCATATCTGTTACATTTTTAACATTGTTTCAAACATTCTATATCCGTATTCCACAGAATTAAACAATCTTAGTAAAATATTTCTAGATACTCTATTATAGGCATTTTCAAAATAAATATAAACAATAAATATTTGCTTTCTCTTCTATTTACATATTGAATTAGTAGTCTCAGTGTTATTATCTACTCAGTAAATCACTTAATTTTTTGAGTTCCTATTTGCTCTACACCAGATTTACATCGTAATTTTAATCGTTTTACAATTATAGCATAACATAGTTCAGCCAGGGTTAACATAACGCACAGATAATTTTCAATATTTAATCCATCTCCTTTTTAACCATCATATGTAAACAAAATTTTATATAAATGACCAACTTATCACCATATAAAGTAATTAAACTACAGATTAAAATATATGTTAGAAACAACACTATATTTGCAGATCAGTTTTTAATAGCTCAGGTCATATCCCATCTAGCACCCCACTTATGTTTAAAACTTTCATTTCCTCTTTGAACTTCTATTAGCGAGATAGGATCGCTAAAAATTAGTTCAATTAATTAGGGACCATCAAATTAACTTTAATAAATCAGTTGAATAATGATTATCAAAAATTTCGAAATATATTTTAAAAGATGTAGCCCCCTAGTGGCACAGCTGTATGTCTGCGGACTTACAACGCTAGATTCCGGGTTTCAATATTCGTTGTGCGCAGAACACAGATAGCCCATTGTGTTGCTTTATGCTTAACTTCAAACAAACAAACAAATATTTCGGTTTATCGAATTTCCGAATAATTTACTATCATTCATAGCGATTAAGCCTTTTCCTTTTTGTCATTTTTTTATCCCAGCTTATAGCTTTTCATATCTTTATTTTAGATAAATTAGGAGTATCATATAAGGAATGCACAAAATTATAAGTAATTTTCAAATATACTATACATCAACTTTTACAGTACGCTGCAAAGTTTAAAGTATTAGTGTAGACATCTATTTATCAACATTAGAATACTCATTGGTTTCCTTTTTGTTCACTCTTTTATATTGAAATTATATTGAATTGGATAATATAAAATAACAGAACGTTCTTACAACCTTTATAAATTTTTATTGCAATTAACATGGTCCATAATTAGACGACAACTGTATATCACGAAATGTATGAAAATTTACCACTGAATTTCGACATATCCCTGGTGAACAAACAGCAAAATGTCCCTTCCCTTTCTTAATTGTTGCACGAATTTATATTTTAAAATCACAACACAATTGAATAATACAAGATTGTTTATTATCTTCTCTGTATGGTCTTGAACCTCTTAATAAAAAAATCTGGTATTTATTTGTTGATTCTATTGGACAAGCATCTCTTAATATTAAAACCATCTAGCATTATAATTCTTTGTTTGTATAACTTAAACATTTTTCCTTGATATATGCAAAATTATATTTATTAAAGTAAGGAAAATCAGCAGAGGAAGAGATATAACATACTTCACAATAACATGTCTAGGTATAATCATAATTGAAGCCTCCCAGTGGCACAACGTAAGTCTGAAGGCTTATAACATTAAAAACCGGGTTTCGATACCAGTGGTAACCACAACACAGATATCCCATTATGTAGCTTTGTGCTTAACTACAAAGAAACAGAAACATCATAACTGAAACCAGAACTGATATCGACAATATTTATCTACACATATTAATTCACGTGTAAGAAAAGCTTTTAATGAGAAGTAAAACTCCACCCTTATGACCTTTATCGAAATTTAGTTTACTTATAATACATTATTACCACGCACTTGAAAACAACTTAATTTCTACGTATTATCATCCGGTTGACCGTTTTTGCCAACATCCAGTTAAAATGCCCATATGAAAATATGAGCATATAATTAAATAGATGTACTTAACATAAAAGAGGCTCCCATTTTGAAATAGAAGTTTTGGAAAAGCATCAAAAACTTATATTACATCTGTCAATAACATAAAGTAGAAAATTAGGTAAACAGAGTTAATCCAGTTAATATCGTGTGTGACACAAAAAAGTGATTTCTCAAATACAATTTTTAATTACAAAAAAACAAACAAAAGTTTCATGATCTAATGAATGAAGGTAGGCATTATGATCCAATTAATGAAGATAGGCATGTTTTAGAAAAGACACAAAAGGTGTTAAAATGCGTTTGAATTTTTAACAGCACCAGCATCCGCTTTGTATAAGCAGAAGTATAAACAGAGTAAACCAACTTGAAAATATAACAACCTTCCTTGCTATAGATCGATTTAAATCCAAGACCTTCCTTAGATTACTATTAACGTTCAGTGAATTCTCTTCCATGTATATGAGAAGTTGTATGAGGAAAAGGTCTTGAATCAAATAGTATATCACGAAATCTATGTATAGAGTGATAATTTGTGAAAAGAAAAATATCAACTTCAGATTTCAAATAGTTTTAAATAAAGCTTTTCTCTATAATCATAAAGTTTTTTTGTTGTTTATTTGTTGAATTTCGCACAAAGCTACTCGAGGGCTATTTGCGCTAGCCGTCCCTAATTTTGAAATGATAGAGGGAAGGCAGCTAGGCAACACCACCCACCGTCAACTCTTAGGCTGCTCTTTATTAACGAATAGTGGGATTGACTGTCACATTATAATGACCCAATGGCTGAGAGGGTAAGCACGTTCAATGACAGGATTCGAGCTCGCGAATCGCAGATTGTGAGTCTGAGTCAAGCGTCCTAGTTAACCAGACCATAACCCTGACAGTATCTAGAGTGGACTGTAATTCTGCTCTGTCCTCGAGAGCCCGTCAAAAGAGCTTTTAGTTTATCCAATTAATTACAGCTTTTAAGCCTTATTGTAAGTTCTACAGGAGGAAAACGCTGAAACATCAGTATCGTCAGCAATATCCTATAGAACATTCGATTGGCAAAGGTTTGTGTCGCTATGACCAGTTTGTCAGTACAAATTAAGGTTCTTCTCTAAGCTAAATAAAAAAAAATTACTTTACAGGCACGCTTGATTGATGATCCAGGAAAAAATGTGATTTTATTATCAACTCATAATGTAAATATTATTAAAAACTGACACTTGAAAGCATAATTTTAACGTCTTAATAACATAAGGACCGAGTTAAGTAAACATTGATGTCAAAAATATGATTGAGTTAAAGTTTAATAAAGGTTTCATCCTAGTCAAGCTTTACATTACCAAACTGTTCATTGCTTTTCAAAAGACTCTTCAACTGTTAATAAAGTTATGCCACTTTACTGCAAACTTCCTAGACTGAAATCACGTGGCCTGAATGGACTTCTCGTGTAGTTTTGTTAAAGTCTGCGCGGGCTTGGCACATTTTTCGCTAAATGTCTTTCAAAAATGGCTTACTTACGATGTGATGTCTGTTAAAACGAGAAACTTAGTTAAACTTCTTATTCTTTACAGAAGAGAACTTGTGCTTTTCTTGGTAACTGTAAAATCTAGCTGGTTTGTCTACTAAGTTTTCAATAATCGACTTGGAATTGAGTGAAATTTGCTATAGCCACGAGTCACTAAAACCAGATATGAATAGTTCTTTTAAAAATTCATTTATCTAATAACATATATATATGATTCAAATAAATGAATCGATTTGGTTGTTCTGATGCTGCTGTAAGATGGCTAGGCTAACTTAGAAATATTTCTGATTTACGTTAGGGCTTATTACGAATAACTCATTAAAAGAAAATACGTAAAAATAGGATATGAACAGCGATATTAGTATTCGATTTTATTAACACCACATCCGTATCTTCCAAAACACATTAAAAGACGCTAAAAAAGATGATTTCCTTCCTTTTTTGGAACTTGTATTAATCAAACTAAGACGTTTTTACAGCATGGGATATTTAAGGGTTGAAGTACTTTAAAGTAAAAGTCACCGAGTATTTAAATTGTATTTCTTTTTTGTAATATTCTAGCACAACATTATCACTTCTATTTAAAGACGATTATTGAAAATGAAAACTTTAGCCTTAGATTAAAGTCAGTCTGTTTGCTCATCAGCATCTACATTTAATCACCTGTTGCCTGTAATTATGTACATCGGGTTGACATTTTCAAGTTTAGCTTTTAAGGGTCATTGCTCCGACGTGTATGTGATATAAGAAACATAATTGTCTTGTACTGTATATATATATATATATTTCCAATTGGTTCAGTAACAAGATGAAAGGCTTTATTACAGAACTAATTTTGACAGCAAAAGGTTAGCTGTAACTTTTGTCCTTTGCCACTTGGCGATTTCCTGTAGAATGATCTACCAAGTTAGGTTCTTGCTTTTAAAATTTGTTAGAGACCAGACACATTATTTGAAGGATTGAATGGTAAGGTTTCCGTTGAGCCATTTTATATTTAGGTGCTAGAAGACGTTAACAGGATACAGTGTAATTTCTGTCATTTAATTGAGTAATTAGTTACATTTTGTTCCCCTATGTTCTCAATTAATGACATTTTGATATTAACGTGACCATATTGAGTTAATAACACACTGTAAATAAAAATATCATTTTGATATGAGCGATATTATATTTTTATTCATTGTCTTTCATATTACCTATAGGAAAGCTAACTTTAACTGACCAGGTCAAAGAACGTTAATGTATTGCTACCTGCTGTTATAAGCCTTAACGTCAAGGTTAGCAAAGCATTTATAGTATTGCTGGGAAAAGTTCATGAAGATGGTGAAGAAGTGGTAACATAAACCTATAACTTAAAAAAGTATCAAGAAATGATCAGTGTTCGCTTTTTGAACACTCGTATATGCTAATATACATAAGTACCGGCAAAATATACGCATGTTAAACCTAATATTACATTAACGGACATGTGGATGGTGTAAAATATCGTGTAATTTTTACATGTGTATCTTGTAAGACTTCGTATTTACTTTATTTTACAAGTTTCAATATATTGTTGCGAGAGTAAGTATAAATTAAAAGCTAGGCTGAAATGAAAAACAAACAAACCTTTATTGTAAACTTTACCTATCATTATTTATGTATTTATTTAATGTACTTCCTGCAGTAGCGTATTGTACCAGATCTTCAGAAATGTCCAGTTTTATACGCAAAAGATATTATCCAAAAAATAAATTTAGGCCCTTGTAAAACTAGCTACCATCATGAAAAAAAAATATATGTTATGGTGTTTTTACTATTTCAATTTTTTATAAAATACTTCAGTAGGATATTAGAAATTGTTGTTGTTGTTACTGAATCTAGTTTAGATACCTTATCATACCAAATAATTTCGTTAGATTACTATAGACACGTCTTTCCGTATTTTCAGAAATCACGTTTTGGGAAATTTTATGATTTTTTGACTCAAACATTTATTCCTAATGGTCATAATAAATAATTTGAAAAAAAAAGTCATTAAAACTTAGTGTTGGATTAAAAGGTTATTTCAAAATATATAACATGTATTCTTAAAATATTAATTTTCAATTATCTATGCGGACTTTGGCTCTTTTTCTTTTTTATGTCATTCGGTAAGAAAAACCTCACTAGGAAAATCAAAGATAAGAAGAACTAAAATTCGCGCTCATGCGCATTAGTGGCATATGATAAGCATGACAAACCACGAATTATTTTTTGTGTTATTTTTGTAGTGAGAGAATATATATATATATATCTAGGGTGATCCCAAAGTTCTGATTTTTCCTATTGTTTTGAAGAGGGTTTTGAATATATATAATCTGTTACCACAGGAGATTTAGACATACTAGGGGGCCATAAGATATCGGAAATGAAGTCATAATATATATATATGGAGTAAAATTTATTAACCCAAATGTTTCAAATCACAACAAAATTACGCCAAAAATATTGCTTGTTTACTCAAATATAAACTGGTTCTCAACATGCTTAAATACCCTATATCAGCAGATTTTCGATATTCTACACCTACTTCACAATGGTAGAGAAAATTAGGACTTTTGACTCACTTGCTTGCTTTGTGTAAAAACACCATTATTTTCATTGAAATTTTGAAAATGATCAATGAAATAAAGAAATTAATTATAATTTTGCTAATTTTTTACTCGTGTGACCTCAATATATGATTTTATCTTAAGATTATCATATTCACAGGTTGACACAACCCACAGTTGAGTGACAACAATGTTATTTTTCTGACAAACTTCGGTTTGTGAATTAATCCGGCCACACATTTGATAATTTTGTTAAATGTTTTTTCTACTAGTCAAAACGTAACAAATTAATCAAGGAAGATGTTAAAACAGAGTTATCCGAGTAAATCGGATTTGACACTTAGGAGTGGAAGTAATTAGATTAGGGTTACGTAACTTGGACTTCGTGAATTTGACCCAAGTAATTACAACAGAGTTATAATAGTTCAGAAATGACATTTAGAACACAGCATTAGAACATTTTGTTCTGTATTGTTAGTGTTTCACAATCAAAACCAACCACGAAGAGGCTGACTCTGAACTTTGTCATTTCAAATATGAACTATTAAACGTGTGCTGTTTCCGAACCACTCCTTCCATATGTCAGTTTATCACTTTTTCTATAGCAAAGTACAAATTCCTTACCTTTCAAGGCCTTAAATGTCCTATTTTTTCCTATTAAGCCTCAAGTAAAACCCATGTATTATAACGACCACTAACTTTGCTTCAAAAATATATTTGTATGGGATTTCAAGAGAAGCTTTCAAGGTAAAATATTGACTAATGCTCATTTACCTAAGAGGTGTTTGAAAAAATGTACTTTGTAGTTCTCCATGTTTAATTCATCCCTACATTTACTGTCCCTTGTTACAAGTAGCTAACTTATACATGACGAAGTATAACATTATCTACTGCTTTAAAGGAGATGAGACCCTACAGCACTGTGTTGAATATTCTGCGATGTTAAAATACTAGCTTTATATATTCAATAATCAGAAAAAATGCTGATAGTTACAGGTAATAGAAAATATTGAAATAAATGTTGTAATTTAACAAATTAGAGATGCAAATTCGGTTATATATAGATTTTAAAAACTCATTTAAAGGACCGATTTACAATTCAAAATGTGCGTTTCTAGTTACTTAGTTTATCAAATGAATATAAAAAATTCCAAATTTTCTCCGACATTAAGCTTCACATATAGACAGAGCCCTAGAGAGTTTTACTTTTCAGAGAACTTTGTACGTGTGATATTCAAGTTAACTGATAACCAGAAGCTAAGTTTGAAAGTTTCTGCAAAATGCAGATTCCGGAAATATTTTTCAGAGAATAAATAGAAGAAGGGAAGTGAAGGAACGAAAACCACACAAGTGAACAAATAAGCACTCTCTATTCCCAGTAAAAAAAAAAAAGTTTTTAAACATTTTACCTATTGGCCGGTATATAATTCTGCTGTGATTTAATTGACTAATGGGAGTGAAATAATGCCTTTATTTATTGTCCAGAAACATAAGAAGTTGGGTATACAAGAATCTAATGCTTTATACGCCACAGGTTACTCCGAATGAATCTAACTCATGCCAATTTATACAAGCATTAAAAAAGAGGACCAAAGCGATATGAGTTTCCAGCTACTGACATATGCAACTTTTACCCGCGTACAAAAATAGTTCATGTTACGACCATTCGACGTTCGGTTACTAAAAACATTATACTTCATGTAGAAAACCTGCACAAGAATTGGCCTGAATAAAGACAGTTAAAGATATATTCTAAATTAGTTATGGAAGGGTGAAAATCATAGATGCTCCAATGACGACATACGTCTTTAGAAGTCCAAAATATTTTTTGTGTGCAAGAATTTATACTTGTTACCTATCACAAAGTTATATTCTATTATTTGCTTAATGTTAGTTTTATATCAATTCTGCTGAAGGGTTACACCTAATTGTTTCTAATAAGGCAACATTTAAAACAGTCATTAACATTTTATTCAGTGCTCATTCTTTTATATTTTCCAACTTGATTTATTAAACTTTGGTTTGATTGATGTTATGCACAAAGCTACACAATGGGCTACAACTGCTATCGAAATCCGGATATTAGCATCGGAAGCCTGCAGACTATTTTCCAATTACAAGTGCCTGAGATATTAGAGTTTTGAAAAAAACTATTGCGTAAAAGATTAGTAGCAGATATTTAGAGATTCTTAAGATAAACTCAATACGACACTTATCGTTATTGGATTATCTTTTAATTCAAACTTACTTCTGCTTTGCTGGTAGATAGCACTTTTAGATGAATTCATAATTGGATATGTCTTTGTGTAAATACTGCAACGCCGAAAGCTAATAACTGATAGAAAATTATAAATAGAAAAACAAATTCCTTTGTATTTGAATTCAATGGGTAAGTTTGTTTGTAATTGTAATTAAGCACAAATCTACACAATGGGCTATCTGTGCTCTGCCCACCACGGGTATCGAAACCCAGATTCTAGCGTTGTAAGTTCGCAGACATACCGCTGTGCCACTGGGGGGGGGGAAGCGAATTCAATGGGAAATTAATTAAAATTATCAGCAGAACTGATAATATTGCCATTTATTAAATTTTTCATTGGATTCAAGTAGAAAATTAAATAGAAATATTTTTTGATATTCTTTGATAGATTGTTTGTGCAGAGTATTCATGATGAGTACACTGCAATGGCCGGCAACTGCCTGTTGTGGAAAAAACACAAGTGTGAAGGACTATGTTTTGAAAGTCCTTCGTCTTCAGGTCAGTGTGTGTCTTTTATAGTACTGTAAAATACCTGCAACAGCTTACACACACACTGACCTGAAGATGAAAGACTTTCAAAACATAATCCTCTACACTTGTGTTTTTTCCACAACAGACAGTTGTCGCCCATTCCAGTGTACTCACCATTTTGGATATTGTTTTGTTTCCGTAATTTTATCAAAGTATATATATATATATTTGGAGGGGGGGGGTCTTTTCGGACAAATATTACAGTAACAAACCCACTGTTATAATTGTTTGTGATTAATTACATTATAGTTATAAAAGAATAACCTACGAACGTTGTATATTATAACTTCATTCTATTACAAGTATTTAATAATCGTTACATTACTGAAGTAAAAATATATTTATTAGTCAGGAACTGACTTAGAAAAAATATTTTCTAACTTTCAAAAAGTGTTAAATTTTCCTCTATAATATATTATTAAACGTACATGTGTGCTCACGGTATTTAATAAAAAGCTCCATTTTTCTGTTTACCATATATAGATTAAGGATAGTGCAAATTAACTATGTTTTGCTTGAAAAAATTGAATTTTTTTTAGCATTCATTAGAAGATTGGATGAATTTTAGGTTTGATTAAACTGAAACTTTTCTCGCTTTGATTAGTTTTACTGAGTAGATGAAACATTAATCTTTTAAATTAAGTTGTTACTTACTTTCATTTTACATGAATTAAAAGCTCATTTTTACTATGGAAAAGTAGATATAAGAAATAATAATTAAGAAAGTATAAATACATCGTTAATTTTTGATGCTTTTCTGCTTTTTCGCAGACACTAGTAGGTGTAGCAGAATTCAGTCCAAAAATTTAAATGTAACCCATCTGTATTAGACCATGGCTTGGAAGGAGATATACATTAAACACTGGTATTCTTTAAAGATTAGTCGGATAATTTATACTCGAAGTTATATGTAATTGTAGCCAAAACTAAAAAAAAAACATTTTATTTTTTAAATTTATATTTCTGGTTGTTTCTCCGATGCTTTAAAGTAGGTGTTTGTCAGGGTTATAATATGGTATACATCATAAAGCTGACAACGATATCCTTAGTTAAGTGACTTTGTTGTCCTGATACAAAAATTAAAGTTAATCGTGATCCTCTTATTTTAACACATCCATGTCCTATGAAACAAAATTCCTAGCAATTCATCTTCTAAAACAACACATCACTGTACTCTTAAAGTAGTATAGTAGAAGTTGAGTTAAAATTAAAACTTTAATCTTGTAAAATGCTCTTGTATATATGTCGATATATATTTAATACAAAACAGTGATTTCAATGATCCACAAAACAAAATGAATTTCTTTCTCTGTAAAGACAAAATTTCGTATTCCGAAACTGTTATTATCTTTTTTATGGAAATTTATAATATGCAAAAATGATAATAATTTCTAAAAGAAAGTTGACTTAAACTATAACTTGACAAGTTAGTGATCTGTGTATATGAAAGATAGATTTTCTTCACATAACTACAAACTGTCATTGTTACATTATAAATAGATGTGACCCACACCCTTACATACAGTTAAATAATGTGTAAATTTTATATCATATATTTGAAAGATAACTGATGAAGGAAAGAAAAATTAATAGGGTAACTGTGTTCATATATCTCATCAGCTCGCATAATCTTATCATCATTTATAGAACAGCAGTGTCAAATTTTTGACAATAGTTTAATATGCATACTATCGCTAGTTATTTTCAAAATGTTAATTCAAAGTCTCAAGACTGATAAGTATACAGTGTCAATCATTTGAAGTCATCGGTGTAGACTGGAGTAACCTTATATGACATTTAAGCTACAGAGTGACTGGATTTTGTCGGCTGAAACCTACACGAAAGATAATGTTACACTGGAAGTATTGGTAATACTCCATGGCTAAGTATAACATTTATTCTGGTTGCTTATAGAGTTATCTATCTCTTTATCATGTTCTAGTGAGAGGTTTTCCAGCAAGTGTAACAAGATTAACTCAGAACGTGAACACGCTTTTATTTCTATCGTGAGCCATCAAATCAAGATAAAAAGTTATGATACTATCTATCGTCTAGATCTCTTTGATTGACAAACAGAAATGCTACTTATCAAGTTCCAAAAAAAGTGTTTAATCTTTAATAAGGCGATAAGTTCACTATAGACATAGCAGCCACAAAAATGTTGACATCGACGTTTTCAACCCACCGTAGTTTTATAAATGATAGTATAATCTATGAAACCTGACTTCAGTTTTCAGCATATGTCGATAATTCTATATTTCAAGCAACATTCAGCGTGACCTAAGTATACTGAACAGAATCTTAGAAATAACCCGAGTTTTAAATAATATGCTTTGGGGGATGTTTTATACATCTATATAAATAATAAGCTTGAGTTTATCTGTCTGGAACTTTTCTCTCAAATTTCTTGATCAAATGTCATAAATCTCATATCATTAGAAAGACCTTTGTCAGAGGAGTCCGTATTGCATTTTGGCTTTAGCTTTCAGAATCACTTTACACGTTTTTTGCTTAGTCAGATTTTTTAATGCAACGAATATGCTATACGATGGCACAGTGTCGTTGTCATTAAGTGATGACTGACTTCAACTTCAACTTTAGTTTTTTATATGCAAAGTATTTTTCACAAAAATCAATTAACCTGCTTGTAATTTCCTTAAAAAAAGAACATTACACTAAATACAAATTTTATGGGATTTCTCGACTTTATGATTTCTCGATTTTTATAAATCGGCGTTCTTTCTCATTCACAACTGATATGGTGCTGATTCAACAATATATATATAAGTATGTAACTGTCACCCCCAAGGGGACGCAGATTGAATTAATTGCTTCATACCGCTAGAGCTAGTATTAGTAAGTATTAGGTCGTCAAAAAATTAATGTCGTGTTTTGGAACACTTTCATTAACCAACCCCCAAAAAACGTATATCACGTATAATA
>NW_013666096.1:82935-83878 GCF_000517525.1 Limulus polyphemus
GTGAACTTTTTTGGACAGAATTGTCACCGGTGATGAAAAATGGATTATCCATGCGAATATTAAACACCAAGAACAGTAGCTCAGTCCAAGACAAAAAACCGCTTCCGCTTCCAAAACCTGGACTCCATCCGCAGGAAGTGCTGCTTTGCATTTGATGGGACATCAAAGGAGTAATTCATTTTGAACTCCTAAATCCCCAGCGAACTGTCAAAGCAGAGATCTATAGTCAGAAACGCCCTTCACTCGTCAATCGGAAAGGTGTTCTTCTCCACGACAATGCAACTACATTTGTTGTTCATGCAATTTGATGTTATAAATAATGTCTCAACTACACTTGTTGTTCATACAGTTTGATGTTATAAATAGTGTCTCAACTACACTTGTTGTTCATACAGTTTGATGTTATAAATAGTGTCTCAACTACACTTGTTGTTCATGCAGTTTGACGTTATAAATAGTGTCTCAACTACACTTATTGTTCATGGAGTTTTATGTTATAAATAGTGTCTCAACTACGCTTGTTGTTCATGCAGTTTGATGTTATAAATAGTGTCTCAACTACGCTTGTTGTTCATACAGTTTGATGCTATAAATAGTGTCTCAACTACATTTGTTGTTCATGC
This sequence comes from Limulus polyphemus, assembly GCF_000517525.1. Classification (NCBI taxonomy): domain Eukaryota; kingdom Metazoa; phylum Arthropoda; class Merostomata; order Xiphosura; family Limulidae; genus Limulus; species Limulus polyphemus. The sequence goes on from NW_013666096.1 coordinate 83,559, forward strand.
AACTTGATGTTATAAATAGTGTCTCAACTACACTTGTTGTTCACACAGTTTGATGTTATAAATAGTGTCTCAACTACACTTGTTGTTCATGGAGTTTGACGTTATAAATAGTGTCTCAACTACACTTATTGTTCATGGAGTTTGATGTTATAAATAGTGTCTCAACTGCGCTTGTTGTTCATACAGTTTGATGTTATAAATAGTGTCTCACCTTCACTTGTTGTTCATGCCGTTTGATGTTATAATTAGTGTCTCAACTACACTTGTTGTTTATGCAGTTTGATGCTATAAATAGTGTCTCAACTACGCTTGTTGTTCAT
>NW_013666096.1:84652-110190 GCF_000517525.1 Limulus polyphemus
TGTTATAAATAGTGTCTCAACTACACTTATTGTTCATGGAGTTTGATGTTATAAATAGTGTCTCAACTACACTTGTTGTTCATACAGTTTGATGCTATAAATAGTGTCTCAACTACGCTTGTTGTTCATACAGTTTGATGTTATAAATAGTGTCTCAACTACACTTGTTGTTCATACAGTTTGATGTTATAAATAGTGTCTCAACTACACTTGTTGTTCATGCAGTTTGATGTTATAATTAGTGTCTCAACTACACTTGTTGTTTATGCAGTTTGATGTTATAAATATTGTCTCAACTACTCCTACGTTTGTCGTATTTTACACAGCCTGATGAGCCCTAGTAATGGGCAAAATGCCTCTATGGCAATAGATATAGCTAATATAGTAGTGTGATTGAGATAAGTTCTTATATTCTAGTGGCTGTGTCACTAGGTGCAAGCAATGAAAGTGTTCAGTAAATAATTTACAATTCTACTTAGCGTGCTTATTATTTTTTTTGGAGTTACTTCCCTTAGCAACGAATAATGGCGAAATGACTCAGATTGCGAGTCAAGCTTCCTAACCACCTGGCCATGCCGAGCCTTTTACATTCTTCACAATCAAACTTTGCAAAAGTGTGCACACTGAGCTTTCATCTTCACATTCATACCACTAAGAAAATGAATACTTATACCATATTTTTTATTTAAGGACAAAGTTTGGGGTAGTTAAACACTTTAAATATTTCTGGAAAGCTTTTCGTGGCTCAAGAATTAAAAGTGGACACAGTGAAAGTAGTTTTGCAAACCTGCTCTAGAGGTGTACAGTGTAAAGGATAAGTTGAGCTTTACTGAGTTGGTATACGACTAGCAATCATAATATTTACTCAAGTTAAGGTGTACGAAATTTACATTTTTAAATTCCCATCCTCATATATTTCAGTTTCCTAGAACAAAAATTACTTCATTAACAGCTCTACTCATTACAGTAAACTTGTCAGGTTGAACTACAACGTAACATTTGTTTAATACGTGATGACCTATACTTCACGTATGTGTTCGGCTCTTGTTAGTGCATGTTATTATATTATAGTGGATAGCCAACTAGAGGTGAGTCCCACAAATTCCTTTTGTGTGCAAGAATGTGAAAACCTTTATATTACAGTGTTGTACACGGAAACGAAAGGTTTAGACTTAAAAATTCAATTTACAATGGTAAAAACTCATTCAACGTATACAAGTTATTACGTCTTTGCTCCGTACGTGGTTTCACGCGATCTATCTCTTGGTAGCTATTGAACAGAATATAAGAAAACACGACAGTAAAATACATCTCAGAAGGGAATGTTATAACTGAAATTGAGAATTTTAATACAGTAAGTAGTGATTAGGTCAAATATAAATAAATATTCGACAGAATCTCGTGATTGTCAGTGACAAACCGAGTTGTTTCTTCTCAAATTGTTTGTTCTAAGTCTTTCTTTAATTACTTGGCCTACTTATTTAGTCTTCATACATATATATATATATATATAACAGAATATCCTTACAATTCTGCAAACTCCCTACCGCCAGAATTTATGTATATTCCATACACGTTTTATTTTAGGGGTTAACTAGATTTCAAAATCTTTGTTAGTTTAAAACTTAAATAAAAAAAACGAAATTTAATTTATTGAACTAACAAGCTGATTATATATGTAAATAGCTAGATATAAAAACTGAACATTTATAAAACACGTTTGTTTTTGTTTATTATAAATAAATTCCGACACTATAAGCGTAAAACATTATGTTATCTACATGTGGATAAACTGCCCCTTAGGCATAGTGACAAACGCTTTTTTAATCGGCATCAAAGGGGAAAACCATTTCCTGTATTTTGTTACTATGGATAAGAATTATTAAAAACGCTTATAACGTACTTTTAGATTGTTTTGACACAACTATTCCTTATAATTATTTTTTTAAGATGCAGCGTTCGTAATTTCAACTGCTTTTATCATACATCTGAAACAGTCATTAAGATACGTGTATGCGTATATCTCAAACATCACAACATTCTCTGCTTCACCGTAGAAACTTAGAAAAAATAAAGAAAATGTAAAACACCTAAGTTGATTTAATTTAAGTAACTCAGGTGCTTCTAAACTAGTGAGTAGTTTTTTTTAAGAAACTTGGTATGTCATTATCTATCTACATTTAGGCACTTAAATTCTTACACCAGTAAATCATTAGATTTTTTTTATACCAGAATGAGAGCACTGTTTAAACAGTACAGTGTTTGTGATATTATCGCTTTCTTTATGGTAATGTAAAACACCTAAGCTGTCGAGGAAGCTCATTAAGCGTAACAAATAACGTAATTTAAATTAGACGATTTAACTTAAGTCAAATATACTTTTCTTCACATGTTATACGTAAAATGTAAGATATTTATCCTGAGAAACAAATGATGAAATTTTACTCTTACTTTCGCTCTTTTTTCCCTTCCATAGAGGCATCTTTCTTTTCTTTTTTCAGGGAAACTTCACAAAGAAACCTGACTGGAAATCTGTATCAAGATAAGAAAAAAAAGAAAGAAGTTTTATTCAATTTCTATTATTCTATTTTGTTTTGCTTAATTAAGGTTTATACAAAGGTTAATCATGTATTATTCAAATGATTTTGGAGCCTCACCATCTCGTTACAGTCCATGTCGCCATGTCCGGTCATGTTCTATATGACAACCGTGCTTTTTGACAATAACCTTGCAGCGTAGTTTTCATTGCAAAAGCTCAGTTTTTAATGAGGTCAAGTCCAAAGTATACCCATCTTCTCTGTAACCTTTTATTAAACTGTCTAGAGTACGAGGATGATGGTTTTTCAGTATTAAAATTTATAACTTGATTGAATAACTTCCACCTACAGTTGCAAGCAGTATCCATGTTACTGAATTTCAGATTTACTGTCAGTATTGAATGTGAAATATATTGAAATATTGAAATCAACATTGTCTTCAACAAACTGTTAAGATGGACCACTGCAAACAGCTTTCAATTTTCTTCATCTAAAACATTTATGTTTATTTCTACCACCAATGAAAATTATACTCTCTTCTCGAGTTTCATATGGGATGTGCATAAAATCCTCTGGTTCTTAGAACTTCTCTGTGACACTAAGCTGACTTTACTCCACATATAAAATACCTTAAAGACAAGTGTACAAGGACTTGTATCTTCTCTTCCACTCTTGAAGAGCACATAAGTTTTCTATGCTCAAGATCTATCATGTATAAATTCGATATAAGCAGGACTATGGATCTCTGGTCTATGCACTAGCCAGGGACGTTGCATTAAAGTTGTTGGTCTTGTGCATCTTCAAAGGCTTTGGTCCTGTGCAGGAGCTTTCCACACATCTCCAGTCCAGAACATGTACATGAAGCTCTATGAACCTCCACTTCACATTCGATGTTATCAATTATCTTTGCTGTGTGCTGCAAAGCTTTGGGCATTAGCAGAGCATCCTATCTGATAATGTGTCCTGCTACTTGGATGGGATACGTTTTTTTGCAAATAGAAAAGTCTTCTATTCTTACCTTTGGCCTTCATATCCAAGCAAAGTTGAAAGTGATACGTATGACATAGGATGACATAGCTGAATCTAGTGATCGGCCTATCCGTACTTGTATTATTACAAACTTTCTTTCAGTCACCTAAATAATTCAGATTAATTTAGATTGGAATTACTCTTTATTCATTAACTCTTCTCAAGCCATTTCTCTGTACCAGAGTTGATGGATGGCTCAAAGTGAGGTGATTCTGTAGACTCGGACATTGTTTGCTGCAACTCTGTTGTTTCCCACAGGATTCCATATATAGATCCAGTGTGCATTGTTGACATGTATGTAATATCTTTTGTCTTGGATTACATTGAAGCTAAGTGGTACACCGTGTTTTGTTGCTGTTGTTTTTTCATTTATTTGGAGCTGCTTAGTTCTTTGAAGGCCTTGTAATTGCGAGTTGAGCTCCCTAACCACCTGGCCATGCCGGGGCCCCTGTAATTGCATAACGTCTGTTTACACTTAGTTCTCTTGGATTTTCAGAAACGACCGGTTCAGTTCTCTTTCTTACTTTTATCCATCCATTTTATTTTTTCACTGGCTTGCTGCCATTGCAACTATATCGGCCTCCATTGACAACATCTATCCTCCACTTGTTCCACATGTGGAACTGACTTCAAAGAAAGGCTTCATGCCAGTTGGCAGTTGATTTGAGGCGCACAACAATATAACAAGCTTTTCCAGACAAAATCCTACAATCAGTGATTGGCCTCTAGTTGGTGCAGTGATCTGAAGTAGAGAGTTGTCCTTGACAAGTTCTGCAATGGCCATAGTCTTTTAACCAATCGCTAACTCCTGCGAGTGAGTGACCCTCCAATGTTTTAAGTAATACTAAAATCAAGTCACATGTTTACACATTTTGATTTCATGCTGTCGAGACGACATTTAGTGAATAATATAATTTTAGATATGTTTTAGCTCATGATCTCTCTTTGTCAGTGGATAGTGTCATTAGGCACTACGACACTGTCCAAATTGACTACTATGTTTTTACCGGTCGTAAGCCTTAACTGTACTTGATAAATTAATCTTGTATTAATATATTTTATTTATTGCTCTTTTTATTTTATAAACTTTTATTTTTAATTACTTTTGTTCAATCGTTTAAATACAAGAAAAGGTTGTTCTAGATAGTCGAAGCAGATTTAAGCCAAAAAACCTTAACCTGACCTAAGTTACCCAAGTTATTTCTGTTCCATTGAATGGTCAAAATCAAACAAGTGAACAGGTAAATTTGCTGTTGTCGCACATAAACAAGGGTGGCTTACTACAATACTAAACTTTTACGAAAAGGTAGTTCAACTTTTGTCCACCTCTGTACGTATATAACGGTACTGGTATACTTTGATTTAAGTATCTCAAGTGCTTTTACGCTAAGGCACTTAAATTCTTACACTTGTAAATCATTCGATTTTTTTTTATACCAGAAGGCAAGCACTATTTAGACACTACAGCGTTTGTGATACTCTCGCTTTCTTTATGGTTCAGGTTCAATGTAGTAGTTTAATAAACACTAAGAGCGTCAGAGCATCTAATTTTCTGGGTGTTCTTAAAGTGGTTCACGAACTAACAAACACGAAAAAGCTTGTGTGCCATCTAGTTTTAACATCTCCTACTACGTCGATAACACCTTCGCTTTAATTGAAAGTGGGTATTTACTGTTACCTCTAACGAAAAAATAAAACAAAAAACTGTCTATAATTTAGAGTGACTAAAGGAGATTGTCTCCTTCTATAATTTTATACGTAACGGTTAATGAAATGTAATTATGCTTTATAATGTCCACAAACATAACCCTAGTCGTTATAATATGGAGTTTCAGTCCTGAGAAGTAGCTTTCTGTAACATTAAGCATATTATACCACTGACTGTATGTAGTGTATAGGAACATAAATTATAATACTCACACAAAACATTTACCAATGAGAGGTTCTAACTAATATATTATGTATATTTGAGTTTAGGTGCCATATTGTCCAGCAGCCTGTCATTTTGAAGTGTTTGTACCTTTCATTAATACTTACATTGTACTATGAAAACATATTGACCATGTATCAGATGTTCCGATTATCTGTATATAATACAATAAGATTTTACTTACAAAATATCGAACATATATGTTAAAGTTTTGAGCTTAAAAGGGAGATAATGTTAAATTTGCGTCGATCATAAACCGTATTGATATTTATTCTCTATGCAGTCATCAACGAAGTATGCTTTATAGCTGAAGCAGTCCTAGCTTATCACAGTAATATTTCAAATTAACCAAATTTGTTGCTCTTGCCATTCAATAAACTTGAGCTCCCCTGTCGAGTTTCGATACACTCGATGGGCATAACACAGATAGCCCATTGCGTAGCTTTGCGCTTATCAACAAACAAACAATATGTTTGGTTTGATTACAGTAGAACATGATTTGACTTTTATATCTTAAAGGTGTGATGAATTTGGTTGATATAATCCTTCAAAAACTAAAAAGCTCAAACATGAAAGTTGCATCTATCAATTTGGAGGATTCTTGAAGTTATAAATTGTTTTTTTATTACGGATTTCGCGCAAAGCTACACGAGGGCTATCTGCGCTAACCGTCCCTAATTTAGCAGTGTAAGATTAGAGGGAAGGCAGCTAGTCATTACCACCCATCGCCAACTCTTGGGCTACTCTTTTACCAACGAATAGTAGGATTGACCGTCACATTATAACGCCCTCACGGCTGAAAGGGCGAGCATGTTTGGTGTGACGGGGATTCGAAACCGCGATTCGCAGGTTGCGAGTTCAGTGCCAGGTATTTTGGAATAAAAGACAACTATAAATGTGGATGTTGTTAAACTAAAACTTATTGGTCGTGTTAAAATGAGTATTGAATATTCAGTTATTTAATGTATATTTTAGTATAGTTTTTCGTTATCATTTAACATAATTTAGGTTCACATTCCATTATGTAATAATGTTTAAACGTTTGATACCGAATTGATCCAGTTTGTTAGTGATTTACCTTTGGCTTATATTCCAACGTATGTTATCACGATTAACATTACAATTTTCATTATTCGAACATTTTAACTCGCTTGCAGTATGTTTGCGAAACAAAATACAATCTCTCACTATTTGGCTATCAGACAATTTCTGTTGCGTTCTTTAATTAGATTATCAACAAGTATATGCGTCTCCTCGAACGGTCCAACGTTCGTACGACAGTGTGTGCACATATTGGCAGCAAGACAAAAGGAAAGACAAGATCTAACCAGCTGATATTCATTCTAAACAATCCTTTCATTGCACAGATTAGCTCCATAAATAAATTCTTTGTTGCACTACACTAGTTTTTTAAGAGTCAACTGATGGCTCTGATGAAGGACGTCTTTATTTTCGAATACAATTAACCTAATATCACTTAATCTTTACTTAACAGCCATGACTGGGAGTTGTTATTCAAGGTACATACTTGTTTTCAGAGTCAACTGATGGCTCTGATGAAGGATGTCTTATTACCGATTAAATTTAATCTAACATCACTTAATCTTTACTAATCAGCCATGACTGGAAGTTATTATTCAAAACCAGACGGAGGGCAAATAAAAGAAAGGGTCGTTAAAGAGACCCAGAAAACTAAATTTATTAACTGTGAGACAGAGGCACATGAATATACTGAGTGATAAGGCAACGGAGAAGCCAATGTTAAAATACATAAATGAAGAAAAATAAAGAAAACAGAAAATTTAATAAAGAATACACGATACTACTTAGAAAATTAGGTTTAAAAAATAGTGGCTTGTGACGTTCTCTGAAATCGTAAAGTCTGCAGTTCATATTTGTTAAAATATCCTCGTCCTCACAAACTTCTAGATGAATTATTTCACTTGTCATATAGCAGCACGTCTGGTTGATTATCTGTGTTATGTCTTTGACAGACTACTTTATCCTGAGAACGACTGTCTATACTTTATATATTTTACACTACAATAACAAATCATCTTACATGCAGATTCTATAAAATACCGACTTCATTCGTAAACAATAGGTGGAGTGTTAAGCTGTCAAAATATTCTTATTCTTCTCTATACACTACTTGCATATACACCATTTGAAACTGGCTAAAATCAGCACTTTAAAGATGGAAATCTATCGTTCTTTTCTTTACTCACGATGAGTGTTTAGTGGCAAAAGTTTTCATTAATCTTTACAAAAATTATTACTAACCTAACCTTTGTTTGTCATGTTGTTGTTTTTTATCACATTTTAACGAAACACTTTAGTAAAACAACACAAAGAGGTATTGTTCAAGTTTGCAACGTAGATAATCTTCAAGCTCACCTTTACGTGAGAAAATCGAACAGTATAATCAGGGGCGTTGGGAGCCAGCCCAGTCCCCGGGTCAGTAATATCATTGGGCCCCCCTTTCATTCTATCTATTATCTTTTGCTGATTTTTCATAAAAGAAATTTAGGTGACAGATTTCTTCACGAATCCATGAAAAAAGCAGTATCCATTTAGTAGTAAGCATTTCTAGTGAGCTTTGGAATATCCCACTGCAGGGCCCTTCAACAGACCCCGGGGCAACTGCCCCCTCTCGTCAGCCCTAAGTATAAGACAATGTTATTCGTACTGTTAGTTGTCTTTAAGTATTACTAGTGAAGCTCAGTTCTGTTTGTATATGGTGTGACCATACTCCCATGGTATCAACATACTCCCGCCAACCGGGCTTTAAGGTTATGTACCGTATATTATGCCAAGATACATTATTATATCGGGTGTTTACGTTGTTAAGATTCTTCTATAAAAAATAGTAAGCTTTTAGCAATAGCAATATACGCTCAAAATAACGAACAACATTCTATGTTCTATTATTTCATATAATTCTAAATCGGATAAGAAATATTACTTTAAAACGATAATGTAATTATAAAAATACACCCCTAATACAGACAAAAAGACTACTTACCTCTCGAAACTAAGCCTAATTACAGCTCCTAAATGCTTCCGATAAAGGGAATAACTAAGCTACAAATTCGCGTTGTATTCAAAGCGTTTCATATTCTTATCAGTGACGTTCATTATCTGTAAGAGCTTTCATCAGTTTCCATAGAAACAATCTATTGTTTAAATACTTTTATCTTTCGAAAAGAAGTAATATTGAATTTTATCTCTCATACTATTTGTAATGGCAATGACGTATCGAAAATTCTACGATATTTTCCATATACCCTACATCTAGAGGTAAGATATATTGCTAAAGTTGACTGTACTAATTACTTTGGATTTGACAATGAACCTTTATTAAACAAGAAAAAACAGACACTGTAAGAAATTATATAAAGGATGTTCAGAGAAGTATAATTTAAAACTAGTCAATTTTTATTTCACTTATGAAATTTCAAATTGGAAAGTGAAAACCTTTTGGAAATAATTTGGTCACGTATTCAAAAGTGAAGGTGCGTACAGAGATCCATTATGTATTTTTCTCTTGTTCGTGGCTTTAGAATTAAAATTCATTCAATCATGACAACATTAGGTAAAATGTGCAGATCGAGTATTAGAGAATTTCCGTGTATTATAATTACATCTATACAGATGTAATGATAAGGAACAAACTTTAGAATACCAGAGTTTCGTTTGCATAACCTGTCCCAACACATTGCGGCTGCTACTAACTACTGTGATGAAGGACACGACAGGCGGTTGTTACAAAAACTGTGTTGAAGCGCATAACAAACTGTTATTGGTTACAAAACTACTGTGGTGAAGGGCACGACAAGCTGTAATTGGTTACATAACTACTGTGGTGAAGGGCACGACAAACTGTTATTGGTTACATAACTACTGTGGTGAAGGGCACGACAAGCTGTAATTGGTTACAGAACTACTGTGGTGAATGGTACGACAAGCTGTTTTAGTTACATAACTACTGTGGTGAAGAGCACGACAAGATGTTATTAGTTACAGAACTACTGTGGTGAATGGCACGACAAGCCGTTATTAGTTACAGAACTACTGTGGTGAATGGCACGACAAGCCGTTATTAGTTACAGAACTACTGTGGTGAAGGGCACGACAAGCCGTTATTAGTTACAGAACTACTGTGGTGAATGGCACGACAAGCTGATATTAGTTACAGAACTACTGTGGTGAAGAGCACGACAAGTCGTTATTAGTTACAGAACTACTGTGATGAAGGGCACGACAAGCCGTTATTAGTTACAGAACTGCTGTGGTGAAGAGCACCACAAGCCGTTATTAGTTACATAACTACTGTGGTGAAGGGCACGACAAGCCGTTATTAGTTACAGAACTACTGTGGTGAAGGGCACGACAAGCCGTTATTAGTTACAGAACTACTGTGGTGAAGAGCACGACGAGCCGTTATTAGTTAAAGAACTACTGTGGTGAAGAGCACGACAAGCTGTTATTAGTTACAGAACTACTGTGGTGAAGAACACGACAAGCTGTTATTAGTTACAGAACTACTGTGGTGAAGGGCACGACAAGCCGTTACAAGATGGGAGAAGAATATACATTTGATAATTGTAGCTACAAATCACACTGATAACAGTAAGGTCCGTTGATGCTCTTAGAAACTACATACACGTAAAGTTTTTAAGTGAAATGAAGTTAATATTGTTTATAGAACTCCAATAATTCAAAGTTTTATTTTTAAAATTATTATATGATATAAACTTTAGTGACAGACTATTTATCTATAACATTTTACATATATATATTTGTTAAAATAGCAGTAAGGATATCTATCACCCAAGAAAGATGGCTTGGCACGACCTGATGGCTCGGGCGATCGACTCGAGATCTGCGTGTCGCTGGTTTGAATCCCGTTACTGAACATGTTCGCCTTTTCAGCTGTAGAGATGTTATAATAAGACTTCAACACCATTTTTTTGATTGACTAGCTTTTGAATCAACTCAAGAAGAAACTTGATTTGATCTTTGCAGTTTGTTTAAAATAACTTTCGATCACAGAGGGTATTATATCACTGTGAAAGAAGTAATGATGAATTATGTATGCCTGTCGGAGCATTTTCATTTATGGTTACTTGTTTCTTTTGGGTATTCAGCTTAAATAATTAAAACTGTCTATGATACACGGTAAGTTCCTTAAGCTTCTATAGGCAGTAATACTTGTAAACAGTTTTTAAAGTGGGGCAGGATGAAGGGGTCCGAAAGCATTCCCTTACTATTCAGTAGACTTTAAACTTCTTAGAAGGGAAAGGTTAAATAGGCGATACAGTAGATATTTAGGGCGGCAAGGAACTGGGAAGAGAAGTATATATTATTTCTTACAATGTCATGTAACATCCAGGCAGGAATGAGACAAAGTAGTACAGGATGGAGTGAAAGACTTGCTTGTTTGTTTCTAGTTAAGCACAAAGCTACGCAATGGAGTATCTGTGCTCTGCCCGCCATGCTATCGAAACACAGTTTCTAGCGTTGTGAGTCCACAGATATCTGTGCCACTGAGGGGCTGGAGCGAAAGAACCTTCTCGCTACGGGCTCGGTCTGTATGACAGAGTTCGTAACCATAATACAGTCATCAGAGTTTCTATACTATAACATCTTTCTATAGTTAATTTTATTGTTTTATTGCCCTTAAAACAATGTCTATCGAATAATTTCGCCACACAAGTTGCCTTTGTAAATTATTCAGCGAACGTGCAGATCAAGTTACTGTATCGAATTACAAGTGCACGAGCTGCTTGCGAGTATACCCCGTGAAGAATTTGTATTATAATTTTTCATTATCTCACCTAATCTAACTTTATCTGCCATAATAAGCTCCTAACTTTTAAATTTTAGTTACTTTTATAATAATAAATAATTCATACACATGGAAAACAAGAAATATAGTACCCAGCTTCAACAATTTTACAAATCATCCCACTTCCTTTTTAACTCCATTTCAAGCATTGTTTGTAAACAATAATAACAATTAAGTCTGATATGATTAACCTTCAGTAAACGATTTAACTTACAATTTCTCCTAGAAATTTACATAACTTCGTGAAAAGAATCTGAGGATATTAATAACCAAACTAAAGCTTAAGTGGGAATTTTCTATAATTACTTTCTTGTGAAGTGGGTATTTTAAAATATTTCACTTACGTCCTTGTTCAAAATTGTTCTAATCCTCAAATGGTTCAGTATCTTGGTTGAAAGATATTTCAGCAACCGTTCAAACGTTTTCAACTGTCGTGAAAAAGATATTAAGACACTTTTTATTTTTCTACATTATTTCAATAATGTTTTGGACAAAGTTCTTGAACATTTCTTGTGCCCTTGTGTCTCATGTCTACCATTTGTTTACTTGTTTCGGAATTTTTGCGCATTCCTACACAAAAGGCTACCTGCGAATAGCTGTTCCTTATTTTGAATTGATAGGCTTAAGGAAAAGCAGCTAATCAAGAGACTCACCATTAATTCTTGTGCTACTTTTATCTGACAGAACAGTGAGATTTGACTGTGCCCCTTACAACTCAATCACGGCCTTACAGTACGAAACCTGTTTTCTTTTTCTGCAAAGGGTCACAGCCAATGAATCCTTGGATTCACAGTCCAGAATTTCAACCATTAGGCCACATTCGGCCTCTGTTTACCATTGCTCTTGACTATTTTATTTAAAACACCAAAGAGCTAAGTGAAATAAGCCTAAACCGAGGAATTGAACTATTCTATTATTTTGTTAATTGTGATCAAGATTTGCAAATTGGACTTATACCTACAAATAGAGAAGGATAAATGGAATATGATATATATTACCCTTCTCGTCCTTACAAAATCTAATATATATTACTCTTCTCGTCCTTACAAAATATAATATATATTATCCTTCTCGTCCTTACAAAATATAATATATATTACCCTTCTCGTCCTTACAAAATCTAATATATATTACTCTTCTCGTCCTTACAAAATATAACATATATTATCCTTCTCGTCCTTACAGAAATATAATATATATTACCCTTCACTTCCTTACAGAATCTAATATATATTATCTTTCTCGTCCTTACGAATTTCAAAGTAAATGTTGAGGAAGATTTTATGGAAGTTGGCCTTAAAACTATGGTTTTATTATTAAACAATAAATATTTCACTAGAAGATTTGCAAGACTGCCATCTCTTAGAGAACTTTAGAAGATGTCAGAACAAAAGATGATAAGATAAACTGTTCCTGGAAGTACAGATAGTTTCATTTGATTATAGTAGTTACAGTAATACCTATCCATAAAGCCGCTATGGTAAAGTTCTGGAGTTTGGAGCTGTTGAGCAGGGTTCGAATCCGTGCAATACCAAAACGTATTCTCTGCATTTTAAGCTGTGGGTGCGTTATAAGAGTTATTCCCTTAGTGGGGATTGTGCGTGGTATGATGCTGTTGACTGGCTATTTTCTCTGTGGTTAGTAGTTCAAAATTAAGGACGGCAGCTGATAGGCTTAGTAGCTTTGCCATAGATACAGAATACAAATCCATAAATCTTCCCTTGGCGACTAGCGTCAGAGTTATTTCGAGATCCAATATGTTTCACAACTGTAACTGTTTTGGACTGTATAGAGTATTCGCACGAAATGTGTGCAATAGCAAGCTGCTGTTGTCACGTCTAATCCCAGTGTTGTATCAAAGTTATATATATATATAATCTTTATGTCTTCTTTCAATCTGCAGTAAAACTAAAAATGTTGAACTGTAACATTTAGTTATATTAGGTTGAACGAAAACCTAAAGCAAATAAGCAAGTGAAATACTGCTACGTCCTCTTCCAACTGAAACTAGTGGTTGAATTTAAGATATTAATAAGTGTTTTTGAAGATCAAAATTATCGATACTTTAAGTAAATATATACTTTCGATTAAATGCATGAATTTTTTTGTTTGTTTTCGTTTGCAAAATATCTCTTTATACTTTTTATCTTTAATATTTGCATATTATTGTTTATCTTAATTTTAGGGTTTGATATTATTATTGTTTTTTCATACTCTTTTCTACAATTGTGGTTTTCGTAGCAAATTTTAACACGTTAGTATTTATCTCAAGAGCTTTACAAGAGACGCATTTGATTTCTGATATTTTATGGAAAATTCTTCCCTTAAAATGAGCTTTTTTTTTAAACAATTAATCATAGAAATTGAAAACCTTTAATTCTCAGAAAGATCCCACAATACAAATGCCTGCATTGTTAGAAAGATGTTTCAGTGTGGAATATTTTTATATTTAACTGCATTTACAAGATGCATCTAAAAAGCTATTATGGACAGTTAAGGATTATAATAACGAGCAATTCAGAACAGGTACACTTCTCATATGGAAAACGTTTTTGTTTTGTTTTCTTATACTTAATTTGTCTCCACTTGAACTATACTTAAAACACTCCATATCTATCGAATGAAGTTCTAACAACCCTGCAATTTGTATACTGTATCAGCCTTGCCATCTAGTGACGAATATTTTAACTTAATATTACACAATCCTGGTATGTAAACCAATAACATGAAGGTTGCTACAATCAAAACAATTCGGAAAAATATAGCTAAAATACATATAACTTTAAAATGGTTAGAGCTGGTAAATCTTTCTGTACAGCATTATATATAGTTTCATAAGAAATAATTAATCTTTTTTTATATACATTGATGTTTACACTTCACCAAAACACATTGCTGTTATGTATTTCGTTCTCAAATAATATGTGACGTGTCCCTTATTCGTGACTTCATTATACGTTATTTAGTTTAATTACTCAGTGTTTCATCATTGTTTTGAAAACTCTAGTGGTACGATTTTATTTTGGAGAAATCTGTATGCAAGAATAATCGAATGAGATTAAGGCCTCTTCAAATCAACCAAAATATTTTCAGTAACATCAAAAAGGAACAATTTTCATGATCAAATATATGACCCAAAAGCTTTATGACAAGCGAAAAGCTGTCGAGAAAATAAATATTTTGAGAAAAATTATTAATCATGCGTAAGATCAAATCTGCTTATAGAATTTCTTATTAAAAGTTTTTAATCTGTTCCATAAGATATTTTGACAGAAAACATATTATGCGTAAGAGAAAGAATGTCTTTAGATATATCTTTGAATACAATAAACATTAATTATTTTATTAAAAGTTTTGCCATTAACCCCTTAACGATCTGAAACAGATTTATGATCTCTAGTTTTTCTCTATTTGATATGGAATAATCTGTAATATAAAAAGTTAGTAGTTAAGTTTTTGTTTTTCAAATATTGATGGGTTTTAGTATCTCTCATGCGCATTCTCTTCAGGACGAATTTTCATGATATTTGCCAACAACCTCTAAGGAAATTATTCTATAGTTTATCTTACGGTTCAAAATTAAGTTTCTAGTGTATCAAGTACGACTTTCTATATAGTTGTTGAAAAATCATGTTCACAAAAGTGCGAAAAATCCTTTTTACAGACAACAATTATTTAACATTCAAAGCATATTGTAGATATTTTTGTTTGTGTTACTGAGATAAATGTTATGCGAATCATTTTTCGTCAAGATGGTAAAAGTGGTAAACCTTTACTTTGCTTTTCATTCTAACCCATCCGGAAAGAAGTTTTTAATAATGTATTTTAGAAATAAAATAGAGGTAAAGGTGATAAAAATTACGTTGAAATTTTGTAAATACTAGAACTCCATTTATTAACAGCAAATGTAATACTTATTACGAAGAGAAGATTACCGTGTGACAGCCACGGCTATCTTAACTGCCAGTATTCCCATGACTTTTTACTATAATATTCAAAATTTATGTAATATTTATTGACTTTTGTTGAATGTGGCAGTTTTGTGGTGACCACTGTAGACCTGTATCTTTAGACCTCAAAATTTCTCCGTCAGACAACTGTTTTGCATTATATTTTTGTTCTAATGGTATTGTTGCTAGCCCTACTTTCCCATGAAAATACAGAGTCGTCATTTTGCAATGTTGTGTTTGATTGGTTAAAGTTGGGAAAAAGTCATTTCTTTGTTCCCTGGCTGATATGTATGTGTGTACTTCAACCGCTGTATTGGGATTAGTTGTTTCCTGATCGCCACATAATTCGTTTTCATAAAGCAAAGCCCAGTTATTCTATTGTTAAGTTAACTGATGCAAAAAAAAAAGTCAGTGAAATAAACAGTATTATTTCAAGTTCAATTGTGTTTGTGTGTACAACGTTTCTGTTTTGTTCTTCGTAATGCACACCATAGCCTTTTTTCGTTCTTTCTTTTTTTTTTACATCTTAAAAATTCATCTCCAAGAAATGTTAACTCCTACACTAGAACAATTCAGTTGTCATTTGTCAAACATCATTATTTCACTGCAAGCAAGGGCCTAACTTTTCTCTGATTATTGTGTTTGTAACTTAATCTGTATGTAACTCTTTACAGAACATCATAATGGTACTGAACAATGCAATTGCGGTTCGAAGAAATTTACTTCAAGTATGCAAACGCCTCCCAGTAGCACAGCGGTATGTCCGCGGACTTACAACGCTAGAAACCGGGTCTCGATACCTGTGGTGGGCAGAGCACAGATATCCCATTGTGTAGCTTTGTACTTAATTACAAACAAAAAACCAAGTATGCAAACAGAAGTTGAAAATAAAATCCATTTTTTGTTATTTAAAATGAATGAGATATTTACATTGTCATTTATGAAATATCGTAACATTGATTTATAATGTACCGGCGCTCATTAAAAACATAATTAATCATATCATCACTAAAACTCCTATACATGTTTGAAGATGAAAATCACACTATCACGTTGAAAAACAATAAAAGTCTTAAACTCCACTTGACAGATGGCAGCACATTACTTGTATGTTTTAGATTTTCCAATTTCTTGGTGTTGGTTTATCAGGTTTCAACCCCCTTCCCCCCATTGGCTCAGCGGTAATTTCAGAGCAAGCTTGTTTGAAGTTAAGCACAAAGCTACACAATGGGCTATCTGTACTCTGCCCATCACGGGTATCGAAAACGGGTTTCTAGCGTTGCAAGTCCGCAGACATACTACTGTGCCACAGGGGGGCTAGAGAGAAACTACACTAAATATGAGAAGCGATAAATCCGATGGACAGAGCCCAGATACTCCATTGTATGGCTTTCTGCTTAACAACAAACAAATAAATCATGCTGTACTGTATCTACGAACAATAAACGCATGTGACTTCATAGACGGAGGCATCAGACTGTGAATATGAAAAAAAAACTCGGTAATTAGCTGCGAAAGTATGATTGTGGAAACTTCCTAATTTCTTTGTATTTATCTAGAGACTAGAATACAAAATTAAAACAACTTTATATATTACAGTGTGATTAAAGATTAGTTGAATAAGTGTCTTATTTTTTGTTGTATGTTTTTATTAATATAAATAAGGACCAATTTGTTATATAGTTTGTTTTTGTTAACTTTATAATATATAATGTCGTTCCGCTTGCAAAGAACTATAATTAATTTATACAAACTTTTTTTTCTCTTCATAGAGTTTTTTTTTTTGCTGCTTACTTTATTTCTCTCGTTGATGTTGTAGTTTAACTATGCGACATATGTGTGTGTGTGTGTGTTTCTGGTAGTCACAAGGGTTCTTGTTTTCTTATTGCAAAGCTACGCAATGCGCTAGCAGCACTCTGTACTCTACAGAGTATCGAACCTCGAATTTTAGCTTTGAAAGTCCGTAAAAGTACTGCTAACCTACCAAGAGGCGATAGTCATGAGGAGAAATACTAAGATATAACAATTTATATAGCACATACATGAATTTTGTCAACGACGAACGTAGAAATTAGAAGTAAATATATAAGAAGTGAACCACAACGAAATATCTTCATATTTAGATAATTGATGAAGTTCTAATTGCGATATATGATGACTGAAGTTTAACACATCTTGAGTTTGGTTCAATCGAAATATCTTCATATTTAGATAATTGATGAAGTTCTAATTGCAATATATGATGACTGAAGTTTAACACATCTTGAGTTTGGTTCAATCGAAATATCTTCATATTTAGATAATTGATGAAGTTCTAATTGCAATATATGATGACTGAAGTTTAACACATCTTGAGTTTGGTTCAATCGAAATATCTTCATATTTAGATAATTGATGAAGTTTTAATTGCGATATATGATGACTGAAGTTTAACACATCTTGAGTTTGGTTCAATCGACAGTCAGTAAACAGAGACTCTAGTTTATTAACACAAGCTCTTTTAACAGCCAGATATTAGCTCCTGAAAGTGTTCCCATTTTAGATCAAATTTGAATTTAGACTACCTAAGCTGGTAACGTTTCTCTTTAAGACTAATTGTTTTTTTTCTTCGCTATTGATCCGTTCTTCTAATAATTTGATTAGAAAGATAGCTTATTTAATTTTAGTCCATTAACAATAGAAGGGCGTTGATTATACGTAGTTTATCTAAACTTACAATGATATTAGCAGTTGAATTACATAATTTTACTTAATACTCTAGAACAGTGGTTCTTAAACTTTAGTAACACAGGGATCTTTTTTGATTTTAATTATTTTTGCGGATTCCCAAACCTATCGATGTCTTTTGTTCTGA
Source organism: Limulus polyphemus (assembly GCF_000517525.1). Taxonomy (NCBI): domain Eukaryota; kingdom Metazoa; phylum Arthropoda; class Merostomata; order Xiphosura; family Limulidae; genus Limulus; species Limulus polyphemus. The sequence continues at coordinate 102,804 of NW_013666096.1, forward strand.
AAAAAAAAGAGATTCCGTGTACATGAAAAAGCTGTATTCCAAAATTAAATGTTTTAATTCAAATAAATTCAATTCTATAAATGATATTTTTAAAAATATTTTTATGAAATTTTGGACATGACTCGCGGACCCCTGGAGTACCCTTGCGGTCCACAGTTTGAGGAATGTCGCTCTAGAAAGATCAATACTTGTAAGAAAAAGGAATCTAATACACTAATCGTGTATTCTTGGATTATATGGCCAATTAATGAAATATTCTAATAATTTTATACCTTGGATATACAATTGCTGTAATCAAATTTACGTATTGATATTTAAACAGTAACATATTGGCCTATATGAAGTGGTACCTAGACATTTAAGTTTTAATTTTCATTAAGATGTCAGAAAATGCTTAGATAACTCAAGTTCTTTGCTTATTTTAGAATTTGGGGCAAAGCTACAGAAAGGGGCTATCTGCATATAGCCGTCACTAATTTTTAACAGGTACACTGAGTGAAGACAATTAGTCAATATCACCTACTGCCAACTCCTGGGCTTCTGCTGATAGAATAATGAGAATTGACAGTCACTCTTATAAAGTCTTTTTTTTAAGTTGGAAATAATCGACAAAAACCGAAAACAAACACGCTTTGGAACGCATATTAACTAAATATGGCTTTGGTGTTTTAGAATTAATATATCATATTAGACATTATGAATATATTAGTATACTTTGCTCGAAACATTTCTTTTAGTTCATTACACGTTTTATATTTTTTACCCCGGGAATTCAAAGAATTCGAAAGACATTGGTTAAATAATTAAACATTATAGATATAAATTCAATTGCATATCTTAAATCGGTTTTTCATTTACTTTTAGTTTTAAAGTAAATTGAAGACTTATTCTTAAAAGGTTTAAGGTATTAACAATTATCATTATTACTGTGACTGATTTTTCCATTTTTCAAATTTAATTAAACATCTTGTGTTTATTTAATTTTCATTTGAAGCTGGGAAGTAGAATAAGATTACGAAATAAAAGTTTGACTTCAAAGCAGTTAGATCTGTGCAACGTTCCTGGGATTTTGAAAATATCAGTATTTAGGCAAAGTCTGACTGATGTTTGTTTAGTGTAAAGCTACACAATGGGCTATCTGCTCTCTGTCCACCACGAGGAATCGAACCCTGGATTTTAGAGTTGTAAGTCCGTAATTTTAACACTGACCCACAGGGTGACATTGAGTAAAGTAAGTTAATTCAATTTCCCTGGTGTATTCTAAGGTGTTTAAAATACAAATACAGTTATAACTTAAATCTTTAGACTCGCGATATGCGAATAGTTAAAGGAAAACTTTTAGTACATTTTCTTCTTAAAACCTTATTGCTTATGTTTATCCTTAAATTGTTGTTTAGGTTTATCACCATGGAGTTCATATTAAAGTTTCACCAATTGCATAACTTGTGTGATCACTAGTAATTAAGCTACACTAAAATAGGGTAAACAAAACATTAGCATAAAACGTTTATTTCAAAACTTTTATAACTGTTCGCTAAAGTGTTTTAGTTAAAAAAATGTCTGCATAGAAATTCTTCCGGCTATCGATAGTGAAATATCATCTTCTATGTTAAAAACAAAACCGTTTTTACGATTGCCCAAGTAATAACTAAATTACCAAAATTATATATCAACATGAAATGAATTAACTTTGGTCAATCAAGCCAAAACTGGCATTGTTGAAAGTAAAACTGATGTTAGGTGCACTGATGGGAAGGATGGCAATTTTAACATAAAATGTGTTATTCTATTTTCTTTAGAATCTTAAGACTTATTTATGGAAAAATCATACCATTAGCTTAGTCTGAACACCACTGTTAAATTCCTGCAAGATTAACACTAATAATTTTGGCTTTGTATCTAAATCACAAACACTGTTAGTATTCTCGCGCACTGATTTTTGTAATCTATCTGTGATAAACCTTAGTGGGCGCTATGCGTCTCAACCCACCTAAAGCACTGAGAACATACATAGGGTTTGTAAGAATATTTGAAAGTAGATGGATGCGTGTGTGTGTGTATATATATAGGTTCCTCTAATGTTTGAAATTGGTCTAATAAATGATGTTATACCAGCACATGTACAGATACGCTGGGCTTGGCATGGCCAGGTGGGTGGTTCGAATCCCCGCCCCACCAAACATGTTTCGCCCTTCCAGCCATGGGAGTGTTATAATGTGACGGTCAATCCCACTATTCGTTGGTAAAAGAGTTAACGGTGTGTGGTGATGACTAGTTGCCTTCCCTTTAGTCTTACACTGCTAAATTTGGGACGGCTAGCGCAGATAGCCCTCGTGTAGCTTTTGTCACAAAGTAAGATTTTTACTGATCACTGTTCAAATTAGGTCTACCATCGCTTTGAGTCTGAACAACTACTGCCATTTTGCAAGACAAGTGTTAACTAAGTTCTAACAAGCTTTCGATTTAACCCCACCATAGAGGTGTTTTATAGGTTTGTAACCTGAGCTGCGTTAAATACTAGGTAACAATACCTAGGGGTCTAGGGGTTGCGTCGATAGGGGTTCATTCCTCATGTGGAGATGATATGTTTTGATAGAGTTAGGGAAAGCTTCTTTACTGATACTACCAGTGGTCTTCTAGCTGTATACTATCATAGAGATTCATCTTTTGTTTCTCCTAGATAGCAACAACATACCGTACTTTATTTTACCAATAGACTCATTAGCCTGACAGTCAGGCTGAGGTTAGACAGCTATCTTTTCCACTGACAGTCAGGCTGAGGTTAGACAGCTATCTTTTCCACTGACAGTCAGGCGATCACCTGAAATTATCATATCTCTTATATTTTACTGGGAACGACCAATCACGTGGAAAGCTCTAGTCTTTTTGGATAAGTCTGTCGTTAACAGGTTAAGTGACCAACGTGAGATTTATTCGTTTTTGCACACGACCTCATATGAATAAGTTAGAACGACTTCAAACCTAATTCTCGAATTAAGTCGACAGTCCTTTGTGAGTATTTTCGCTGTGTATGTTTGAATAAAGATTGGTTATTGTAATTACACATTTACATTCAGTCTATTTTTATTTCCCATGATCTAAGTTAGTTCAAGAATACAGAATTAATACTTATAACTATCGGTACTTTTTGAAAATCCATAATTACAGAATTGAGGAAAACAAAGATAATTGTACTTTTCACAAATATTTTATTCATTACGTCCATAGTTTTGCCAGTAAAGTCATCACCAGGTATATTGTTTACAACTTACTTTGTTTTCCTCAATTCTGAATACAAAGTTATTTCGCAGCAAATATCTTAAAGAATCTCCCGTTATTCTACGGGCATATCCCGTTACTCTTAAGGGAAATCAATGCTATCTAAAAATACCATGTACTTTTGGAAGGGCGAAGTGTTTGTGCATGCGCGTTTCGTATTTCATATCATTTAGTATATGCGCCTTAAACATTATATTTCATCTTATAAAATCAGGAAAAGGATCTAGTAAGTTTAGAGACTGAAAAGTCTTACAAAAAGTGTTATATTGAAGCTTTTAAGCATTCTTTGACTGATGATTAGGATTTTATCTTCACTGGTTTGTTAAATATTACCAGTCTTTACGTAATTAATACTGAATGATATTTAGATGTAGGGTTTTACTGATTTTCAGGAATCTGTCTTCAAATCTTTTATTGACTTTAAAATTATTTGCTGCTCTGATTTCAGTCATTTTGTGTGCTCTCTTTCTACATATATTAACACATTTTTCATTACAATTCAAGCAGTTGTTTTACCGATTTTGTAGATCTTTATTTCTTTTGATTATCGGGATCATTCTAGCTTCGAGCAACTAAAAATAAAAAATAATAATTTACAGAATGGTATGAGGTAATATAATTATCAATAAAAACCAGATACAGCAATAGATTAATCCTTAATAATTTTTTAATTAAATACATTTCAATGGTAGTGGATTCGGACATTTTGTTACGAACATTCAGTTACTGGACATTTCGTTACCACCACGTTGTTACAAGACCACATATGGTGACAGATGCATTCTTATTACACCATTTTCGTGACATGGTAGTTTTGTTACGAATATTGATTTTGTGCTAAGTAGTTTTTTAAATACAAAATTAATTGGTGATAATGATAAAAAAGGATAATTGTTTGTTTGTAATTAAGCACAAAGCTACACAAAGGGCTATCTGTGTTCTGCCCACAACGGGTATCGAAACTCGGCTTCTAGCGTTGTAAGTCCACAGACATACCGCTGTGCCACGGGGGGGGGTGATAATAGATCGTAAATTGTACAATAATTTGGGGACCATTCAAATATAGCTTAACCCTATGGGGATGAGAGGGTGTCTGAGCCTGTATTAAGATATGTAGGGGTAGGGGTGTCATGAATAGTGTTACATAAATTACAGTGAAAACGATTTAGGCCTACAGAAAAATTTATTGTAATTTAATATACTTTAATTTGAATTCAAAACACCTTTAATACCGTGAGCATTTGTAAACATAATATATGTATAATTTTTTGCATCGCCACTGAGACCAGTGGAGGCCCTTTGCTTAGTGGTATAAAACCATTCACGATGGCCTTCCAGCCATTCCTTAGAGAAGATACTTACTCAATCCTCAGTCATGCCATATCCATCACCAGAGAAAACCTGTCAAATCTGCCCCACAGTGGCACAGCGGTATGTCTTCGAACTTACAATGCTAGAAACTTCGGTACCAGTGGTGGGCAGAGCACAGATAGCTCATTGTGTAGCTTTGTCCTTAACTTCAAATAAACAAACCTGTCAAACCTAAAACTTTTTATCTCTGTGTGACATAAAATTTGTCAAACTTGAAAACTTTCGATCCCTCTCTGCGAGAGATGGGTGAGCTGTGTTCTCTTGTACTTGAATTGGTAGTGGTAAATCTAGTAACACAATTCAACAAACACAAAAACACTTGTAACGAAATGGTTTTCGTAACAAAAAGTCCATGTCACAAGCTGTCCGTAACGAAATGTCTCAGACACAATGGTTAAATATACAAACGTATATAAAGTAACTTTACTGTAACACGTGCACTTGTTGAAAGCGTTGGATTTGTAATTTAAACAGTAGCTATGAGCTAAACAACAGCTTTGTAAAATCTTAACTAACAAAGGAGTCAACTATAACCAAGTTTAATAGTTATATATAAATAACCAAGTTTAATAGTTATATATAAATAACTAAGTTTAATAGTTATATATAAATATCCAAGTTTAATACTTATATATAAATATCCAAGTTTAATACTTATATATAAATAACCAAGTTTAATAGTTATATATAAATAACCAAGTTTAATACTTATATATAAATAACCAAGTTTAATAGTTATATATAAATAACCAAGTTTAATAGTTATATATATAAATAACCAGGTTTAATAGTATATATAAATAACCAAGTTTAATAGTTATATATATAAATAATCAAGTTTAATACTTGTATATAAATAACCAAGTTTAATAGTTATATATAAATAACCAAGTTTAATACTTATATATAAATAAAAAGTTAAAACTTTATTCAGAAAAATATTCTTCTTTTTTCTCTTTTAAAAGTTGAAAGTGAATTTCTCAGTATCACAACAGTATCAAGAAAGAAAAATAGTTCTTTGTAGCAGAAACATTGTCTGAATAAACGAAATTACCACTTGAAAGGATTTCTATGGTAAAATTAAATAACATTTCTCATAACATTTCATTGTTTTATTTGCCTTCTTTAAAAATCTAGAAACTCAAACAACAGAGAAATGTAAGTTTTTTTACACGTACAATCGATTGTTTTATATTTCTACAAAACATCAATATACATTTTTCAAACCCTCAAATATTTCACCGATTACATATATTTGTTATTAAACTCAGTATCTTTCATCACTTCTAATGTGTTTGGTCCCCGATAATAAGTAACTTAAGTTAAAAACCTTTCCACAGAATTAATTTTACCTATCTATAAGAGTTGCCCTTCTCACACACAAAAAAACATCAAAATAAATATTATGAACTTTTTTATGTTGTTCCAGTATAACTATTCTAACTGGAAAATATTATATCCTAAAATAGTATTATAGAGTCATTAAAGAAGTTATGTAGCCTAATTAAAAAAGTAGATTAAACTGTTTACTCTTTTACGTGCCATTGTTCTGGAACATCGTCCAATATTTTCATAAAGTACGAGCACTGGCAGTATTTTAATTTTGTTCTATACTTATATGCCCCCTAGTGGCACAGTGGTATGTCTACTGACTTCTACTGCTAGAAACCGGGTTTCGATACCCGTGGTGGGCAGGGCACAGATAGCCTTTTGTGTAGCTTTGTGTTTAATAACAAACAATAGCTTTAACGCACACTAAACTTGTGAGATTCTGGAGGGTATTATATAAATTATTCGTAAAACCAAAGAGGGACTAATTATAAAGTTCCATCCCTACCTGTTTTATCATTGTTTTTAAGAATCAAAATCTCAAACTATAAAGCCATTTTGATAATTTTAATGGCCGTGAGTTTAATTTTTTTTTTAGGGGGAGGGAGCTTACGCTTTTGAGAGCTATATTTCCAGGTGGCGTCATTAACAGCGATGCTAGACAAATATGCGTAGTTCAACCAGGTTGCTAAGGGATAATTTATGGTTTCTAGGTAAAAGAGAAAACACATCCGTTTTTAGTTTAAGACCCTCTATCAAAAATAATTTGAAAATTTAGAGAAAATTAAGGTTAAGTGCGTTTTCTCTAAAACTAATATGGAATTAGGAAGGTTAAGTGCTGAAGAGGCAATCTTAAACCTTACACACAAAATATTTATGAGTCTTTAGATAATAATAATAATAAACAGTGAGTGTATTTTTGGATTTAGAGAAGGTATTTAATTCAGTATCACATCAAATATTATTAGATAAACTGGAAATTCTAGGGATAAGGGACATTGAATTAAATTGGTTTCAAGCTTAATTTTATAAAAATAGACAGATTGTAAAAATACAAAATTACCTTCAGCGAGTTAAATATAACAAAGTATGGTTTTAGTAAGCAAAAACCTACACAATGAGCTATTTATGTTGTGCCCACCATGTGTATTAAAACCCAGTTTTCAAAAGTTATCAGCCTTCAGACTTTGTGCTGAGCTACTGGAGGGCTAAAGTATGGTTTTCCCATTTTAATATACATAAATGATTTATGAGACCTAAATTTTAGTTACAAAATTACTGTGTTTGTTGAAGATACAGCATTATCATATAGCTCTTCCAGTATAGAAAAACTAAAATTTCAAATTGACAATGACTTGCAAAAGGAGGAATTTTGAAAACAAATTATCTATTAATATAACTAAAACAA